>NW_019268713.1:17173-46513 GCF_002738365.1 Cucurbita moschata
TTATTAGAGGGCTTGAATTAAAAGTGTTATCTCTTGTTGAGAACATCTCTCTCCCCAATCAACTTATCTTCTCTGGCATGGTTGATCTTTTGTACAGTCTTCACATCAGTCCATTGTCTGCAGTGGAGGTGGCGGAGAGGGGAAGAGAAACGCTACCGCGGGTGGAGATTTAAAGAAGCTTCACACAGGTGGTGGCGGAGAGGGGAAGAGAAACGACGCCGGAGGTGGAGATTTAAAGAAGCTTTGCGTAGGAGGTGGCGGAGAGGGGAAGAGAAATGCTGCTGGGGGTGGAGATTTAAAGAAGCTTCGCGTAGGTGGGGGCGGAGAGGGGAAGAGAAACGCTACTGCGGGTGGAGATTTAAAGAAGCTTCGCGTAGGTGGGGGCGGAGAGGGGAAGAGAAACGCTACTGCGGGTGGAGATTTAAAGAAGCTTCGCGTAGGTGGGGGCGGAGAGGGGAAGAGAAACGCTACTGCGGGTGGAGATTTAAAGAAGCTTCGCGCAGGTGGTGGCGGAGAGGGGAAGAGAAATGACGTCGGAGGTGGAGATTTAAAGAAGCTTTGCGTAGGAGGTGGCGGAGAGGGGAAGAGAAATGCTGCCGGTGGTGGAGATTTAAAGAAGTTTCGCGTAGGTGGTGGCGGAGAGGTGAAGAGGAACGCCGCTGGAGGGGGCGGAGATGTGAAGAGGAAGGCAGATAGAGATCTACGAGAATGCTTCAAGTCCGGCCATGAGTCAGCAATGGCAAGAAATGGATGAGAGAAAAGTGGAAAAATGAATAGCAGAGAGAACCCTCAAGATTCATTTTTTGTTCCTTCTTTTTTTCTTTTTTTTAATATGTTTGGTGATTATGGAGATCCACTGCCAATCTCAAAAAATTTATAGGAATAATGCACATTTTCAAACCGTGAATACTAAATTTGTCTTTTAAAAAAATAGTAAAAAAAACCAAAAAAAATTAAATTAAAAAAAAATACTCTAAAGTTTCAATAATATAATTAAATTTTCCATAGAGTTAAAAATTGCAGTTAAATTTTTAAAAAAAAAATTTAAAAATAGTCTTATAATTAGTTAGGGATACAAATGGTTAATATTTTGTTTAAAAAAAAGTACCTTTAAATTTTCATAAAAGTTTGATACATACATTTAACTTTTACTAATTTCAATATAATTTAGTAATGGGAAAGATATTTATTTCTTTATTTATTGTTGGGCTATTACAATATGAATCCCGAAAGTTTTTTTTCCTAACTTATCAATTTCCTCTAAAAGAACTTTGACGATGACAATATGCAACCTTACTACAATTCTTATCATCTAAGTTTTGAAGATACGATTACCCCATTCTTGATGCTAAAATTATCACAAACGAGATAAGAAACGGGTGGAGAATAATAAAATAAACTGCATATTTAGATGGGGTTGGAAACATTTTTCCTCGAACAATTACACTGAAATTATGGAATGTTGCAACCTGTCAGGTGAGCTCGTTCATGGTTGATAGTGAAGACCCAATGGTTCCTACGAGCAAATCACCCAATCGTGAGTTTGTTGATGTTAAAATGTTGGAAGGTTTCAAATATTTGGATGATTGTGTTTTTGTTTTCATACTAATATAATGCAAAAGAATATAATATTTTCCAGTTACCAAGAGTGTCGTCATACATAAAACAAGTTTTCCGATCGAGTCGATAGAAAGACCACTTGATTAGCTTAAGTTGTGGTCATGAATTTATCCTTAATGAAAATTTGATTCTGTCTTTTTAAATCCAAGTTAACTTATGTGTGCTCATTACATCAGTTTCAAGTTCGAATTTTCATGTAACAAGTTTATAGACAGAGTTAACCATTTTTCTAGAAGATATAAGCCACCGTCATATAAAAGAATTTGATGAATTTATTTTATGTTAGAGTATTATCTATTTTCTAGTCGTCCCATATTTAAAAATTCAATTCTTTTTCCGTGGTTTATCCTCTATAATTCTTATTCTTAGAAGTTATGTTTGGCAGTATACATAAAAAAAAAAAATTATCAATTTTACTCAACTAATTTTTCTTTTAATTCTATTAACAATTATCTTTAGCCAATTTTAATAGAACAAACTTCCATTTTTTTTTACCTCACTTTTAATTCTTTTGCCATTATCTTTGAACAATTTTAATCTATAATATTTTTTCATTTTTTTATCTGCTTTTATTAATTTTTCCAATAATCTTTATCCAATTTTAATAGATTCTTTTTTTTTTTTCATTTTAATGTTGTTGATCATGATTTTCTAAAATGATGGTAAAAATTTTAAATAATTGAAATAGAATAAAAAAGATGGAAGATCTAATAAACTTTTTTTTCTCTCTCTCTCTTTATTTTTTCTTGTGGTGATCATTATGTTGTTGGAGAAGGTGGTGTAATAAAATAAAATAAAAGTGAATTTTGAACTTAAAATTCTAGGTTTTATTTTTGAACTTTTAATTAGATGGAAATTGTAAAAAAAAAAAAAATCAAAATCAAATCAAATCAAATTTGTTTAAATTTTAAAACTCTAATATTTTTTCATTGAAATATTAATATAGAAGTTCTCTTATATGTTCAATAAATTATAAATATTAATACTATTTTTGAAAATTTATGAATATTTTTTTAAACGTGAAATAAAGTTATAGTTATATAATAATAAACTTATTTTTAAAACAAAAATAGTGATCATAAAATTTTTTTGTTACATTATTAGAGGGCTTGGATTAAAAGCGTTATCTCTTGTTGAGAACATCTCTCTCCCCAATCAACTTATCTTCTCTGGCGTGGTTGATCTTTTGTACAGTCTTCACATCAGTCCATTGTCTGCAGTGGAGGTGGCGGAGAGGGGAAGAGAAACGCTACCGCGGGTGGAGATTTAAAGAAGCTTCGCACAGGTGGTGGCGGAGAGGGGAAGAGAAACGACGCCGGAGGTGGAGATTTAAAGAAGCTTTGCGTAGGAGGTGGCGGAGAGGGGAAGAGAAATGCTGCTGGGGGTGGAGATTTAAAGAAGCTTCGCGCAGGTGGGGGCGGAGAGGGGAAGAGAAACGCTACCGCGGGTGGAGATTTAAAGAAGCTTCGCGCAGGTGGGGGCGGAGAGGGGAAGAGAAACGCTACCGCGGGTGGAGATTTAAAGAAGCTTCGCGCAGGTGGGGGCGGAGAGGGGAAGAGAAACGCTACCGCGGGTGGAGATTTAAAGAAGCTTCGCGCAGGTGGGGGCGGAGAGGGGAAGAGAAACGCTACCGCGGGTGGAGATTTAAAGAAGCTTCGCGTAGGTGGTGGCGGAGAGGTGAAGAGGAACGCCGCTGGAGGGGGCGGAGATGTGAAGAGGAAGGCAGATAGAGATCTACGAGAATGCTTCAAGTCCGGCCATGAGTCAGCAATGGCAAGAAATGGATGAGAGAAAAGTGGAAAAATGAATAGCAGAGAGAACCCTACAAGATTCATTTTTTGTTCCTTCTTTTTTCTTTTTTTTAATATGTTTGGTGACTATGGAGATCCACTGCCAATCTCAAAAAATTTATAGGAATAATGTACATTTTCAAACCGTGAATACTAAATTTGTCTTTTAAAAAAATAGTAAAAAAAAACAAAAAAAATTAAATTAAAAAAAAATACTCTAAAGTTTCAATAATACAATTAAATTTTCCATAGAGTTAAAAATTGCAGTTAAATTTTTAAAAAAAAAATTTAAAAATAGTCTTATAATTAGTTAGGGATACAAATGGTTAATATTTTGTTTAAAAAAAAGTACCTTTGAATTTTCATAAAAGTTTGATACATACATTTAACTTTTACTAATTTCAATATAATTTAGTAATGGGAAAGATATTTATTTCTTTATTTATTGTTGGGCTATTACAACATGAATCCCGAAAGTTTTTTTTTCCTAACTTATCAATTTCCTCTAAAAGAACTTTGACGATGACAATATGCAACCTTACTACAATTCTTATCATCTAAGTTTTGAAGATACGATTACCCCATTCTTGATGCTAAAATTATCACAAACGAGATAAGAAACGGGTGGAGAATAATAAAATAAACTGCATATTTAGATGGGGTTGGAAACATTTTTCCTCGAACAATTTCACTGAAATTATGGAATGTTGCAACCTGTCAGGTGAGCTCGTTCATGGTTGATAGTGAAGACCCAATGGTTCCTACGAGCAAATCACCCAATCGTGAGTTTGTTGATGTTAAAATGTTGGAAGGTTTCAAATATTTGGATGATTGTGTTTTTGTTTTCATACTAATATAATGCAAAAGAATATAATATTTTCCAGTTACCAAGAGTGTCGTCATACATAAAACAAGTTTTCCGATCGAGTCGATAGAAAGACCACTTGATTAGCTTAAGTTGTGGTCATGAATTTATCCTTAATGAAAATTTGATTCTGTCTTTTTAAATCCAAGTTAACTTATGTGTGCTCATTACATCAGTTTCAAGTTCGAATTTTCACGTAACAAGTTTATAGACAGAGTTAACCATTTTTCTAGAAGATATAAGCTACCGTCATATAAAAGAATTTGATGAATTTATTTTATGTTAGAGTATTATCTGTTTTCTAGTCGTCCCATATTTAAAAATTCAATTCTTTTTCCATGGTTTATCCTCTATAATTCTTATTCTTAGAAGTTATGTTTGGCAGTATACATAAAAAAAAATTATCAATTTTACTCAACTAATTTTTCTTTTAATTCTATTAACAATTATCTTTAGCCAATTTAAATAGAACAAACTTCCATTTTTTTTTAACCTCACTTTTAATTCTTTTGCCATTATCTTTGAACAATTTTAATCTATAATATTTTTTCATTTTTTTATCTGCTTTTATTTGATTTTCCCAATAATCTTTATCCAATTTTAATAGATTTTTTTTTTTTTCATTTTAATGTTAATGTTGTTGATCATGATTTTCTAAAATGATGGTAAAAATTTTAAATAATTGAAATAGAATAAAAAAGATGGAAGATCTAATAAACTTTTCTCTCTCTCTTTCTTTATTTTTTCTTGTGGTGATCATTATGTTGTTGGAGAAGGTGTTGTAATAAAATAAAATAAAAGTGAATTTTGAACTTAAAATTCTAGGTTTTATTTTTGAACTTTTAATTAGATCGAAATTGTAAAAAAAAAAAAATCAAAATCAAATCAAATCAAATTTGTTTAAATTTTAAAACTCTAATATTTTTTCATTCAAATATTATTACGAAGTTCTCTTATATGTTCAATAAATTATAAATATTAATACTATTTTTGAAAATTTATGAATATTTTTTTAAACGTGAAATAAAGTTATACTTATATAATGATAAACCTATTTTTAAAACAAAATTAGTGATCATAAAATTTTCTTGTTACATTATTAAAGGGCTTGAATTAAAAGTGTTCATCTCTTGTTGAGAACATCTCTCCCCAATCAACCTATCTTCTCTGGCGTGGTTGATCTTCTGTACAGTCTTCACATCAATTCATTGGCTGCAGTGGAGGTGGCGGAGAGGGGAAGAGAAACGCTGCCGGGGGTGGAGATTTAAAAAAGCTTCGCGCAGGTGGTGGCGGAGAGGGGAAGAGAAATGCCGCCGGGGGTGGAGGAGAGGGTAAGAGAAACGACGCCGGAGGTGGAGATTTAAAGAAGCTTTGCGTAGGAGGTGGCGGAGAGGGGAAGAGAAATGCTGCTGGGGGTGGAGATTTAAAGAAGCTTCGCACAGGTGGTGGCGGAGAGGGGAAGAGAAATGCCGCCGGGGGTGGCGGAGAGGGGAAGAGAAATGACGCCGGAGGTGGAGATTTAAAGAAGCTTTGCGTAGGAGGTGGCGGAGATGGGAAGAGAAATGCTACCGGTGGTGGAGATTTAAAGAAGCTTCGCATAGGTGGTGGCGGAGAGGTGAAGAGGAACGCCGCTGGAGGGGGCAGAGAAGTGAAGAGGAAGGCAGATAGAGATCTACGAGAATGCTTCAGATCGGGCGATGAGTCAGCAATGGCAAGAAATGGATGAGAGAAATGTGGGAAAATGAATAGCAAAGAGAACCCTAAAAAATTCATTTTTTTGTTCTTTCTATTTTATTTTTTTTATATGTTTGGTGATTATGAAAAAAAAAATTAAAAAATAGTCTTATAATTAGTTAGGGATAGAAATTATTAATATTTTGTTTTAAAAAAAGTACCTTTAAATTTTCATAAAAGTTTAGTACATCCATTTAACTTTTACTAATTTCAACATAATTTAGTAATGGAGAGTTTGATGAAGTTTCAGTGTAACTCATTTTAAGTCAAATGGAATATTTTTATTTTAGAATTAAAATTAAAATTAGATGAATTTCTAAAATATAAGAGATTGAAATGGTTAGATATTTTTTTTATAGAGCATAATTAGTTTCTATCATTTGTTACTAATAAATTAGGAAAACCAACCAAAACAATATCATTTATTACTGTATTTCTAAATTAGTTGTTCATTAGAGTTTATATAGGGTTGAGATTTAGACATAGAATATCTGTGTGACGACAAAAATGGGTTTGCATAAAAATGTCAATATGGTTTATGTCCTTTTGTTGATCTCTCCACTAATGTCTCATCCATTTTCCAAACTATATCTCCCAACCATGTCACCTCTCCCCCACACTTCTCTTCACAAGTCTTCCGATCTAGCCGATAGAAAGACCACTTACCTGATTAGCTTAATTTGTTGTCATGAATTTAATCCTTAATGAACGTTTGATTCTGTTTTTTAAAATCCAAGTTAATCTATGTGTGCTCATGACGTCAGTTTCAAGTTCGAACTTTCATGTAACAAGTTTACAGATAGAGTTAACCATTTTTCTAGAAGATATAAGCTACTGTTATATAAAAGAATTTGATGAATTTATTTTTAGATATAAGCTATGGTCGTATAAAAGAATTTTGATGAAATTATTTTATATTGGAGTATTATCTGCTTTCTAGTCATCCCATATTTCAAAATTTAATTATTTTTCCATGGTTTATCCTCTATAATTCTTGTTCAGAGAAGCAGGTTGTGTTTGGCAGTATACATAAAAAATTGTCAATTTTACTCTACTAATTTTTCTTTTAATTCTATTAATAATTATTTTTATCCAATTTTAATCGAGCAATAAAAGACTTTTTTTTTTTCTTTTTTCACCTCACTTTTAATTCTTTTGCAATTATCTTTGAACAATTTTAATCTATTCCTTTTTTTTTTTTTCATTTTTTTCTCTACTTTTAATGATCTTGAGGCAAGTGAAGTTGCAATGTGCTTTCTTAGGACTTAAAAGGCATGTCCCAACTAGACTAAATCCAACAACATCTCTTTAAACGCCTCCATTGGGTCTAGGCACTAAGAGACGTGTGCCAATTGGCCCAAATCCAGCGACCTTATTTTTAAATATGTTTTCACCCTATTTACATTATTCAATTTGTGATTGATACAAAGATATTATAATTTTTAAATAAAATATCTATAACAAATTCTCAAGTTTAGGCACAAAAAGTCATGTCCCAACTGGACCAAATCCAGCAACATCTCCCGAAACGCCACCATTGGGTCTTGGCACTAAGAGGCGTGTACCAACTGGCCCAAATCCAGCAACATCTCCCGAAACGCCTCTATTGGGTCTAGGCACGAACAAGCATGTCCCAACTGGCCCAAATCCATCAACATCTCCTGAAAGCCCTCCCTCAAGTTTAGGTACCAAAAAGCGTGTCCCAACTGGCCCAAATCCAGCAACATCTCCTGAAAGCCCTCCCTCAAGTTTAGGCACCAAAAGGCGTCTCCCAACTGGGCCAAATCTAGTAACATCTCCCGAAACGCCTCCATTGGGTCTAGGCACGAAGAGGCGTGTCCCAACTGGCCCAAATCTAGCAACATCTCTTGAAATCCCTCCCTCAAGTTTAGGCACCAAAAGGCGTGTCCCAATTGGACCAAATCCAGCAACATCTTCTGAAACGCCTCCATTGGGTCTAGACACGAAGAGGCGTGTCCCAACTGGCCCAAATCCAGCAACATCTCCTGAAAGCCCAAATTTTTCCTCAATCCGGCGGAGCTAGTCTGCTTAAACCTTTTGTCTTCTTTTTCTATTTGTTTTTGTAGGAAGGAAGAATTCTGCTTAAATCTGCTGTTGTTTTTACGGAAAAGAGATTCCTGATTTATTTCTCTTAGGGAAGGAGTGGTGGGAGATTGAAGGAAGGAGGAGGGATGGTTACCAAATGTTTTTCTTCTTTTAATTTTTATTTATTTATTATTTTATTATTTTAACTATTTTGTTTTATAATTACTTTTATTTGTTTATTTCTTTATTTATTGTTGGGCTATTACAACATTAATCCCGAAAGTTTTTTTTTCCCTAACTTATCAATTTCCTCTAAAAGAACTTTGACCATGACAATATGCAACCTTGTTACAATTCTTATCATCAAGTTTAGAAGATACGATTACCCCATTCTTGATGCTAAAATTATCACAGACCAGATAAGAAACGGGTGGAGAACAATAAAATAAACTGCATATTTAGATGGGGTTGGAAACATTTTTCCTCGAACAATTACACTGAAATTATGGAATGTTGCAACCTGTCAGGTGAGCTCGTTCATGGTTGATAGTGAAGACCCAATGGTTCCTACGAGGAAATCACCAAATCGTGAGTTTGTTGATGTTAAAATGTTGGAAGGTTTCAAATATTTGGATGATTGTGTTTGTATTTTCATACTAATATAATGCAAAAGAATTTAATATTTTCCAGTTACCAAGAGTGTCGTTGTACATAAAACAAGTTTTCCGATCAAGTCGATAGAAAGACCAAATCCCGCAACATCTCCTGAAAGCCCTCCCTCAAGTTTAGCCACCAAAAGGCTTGTCCCAACTGGACCAAATCCAGCAAAAACTCATGAAACGCCACCATTGGGTCTTGGCACTAAGAGGCGTGTACCAACAGGCCCAAATCCCGCAACATCTCTCGAAACACCTCCATTGGGTCTAGGCACGAAGAGGCGTGTCCCAACTGGCCCAAATCCAGCAACATTTCCTGAAAGCCCTCCCTCAAGTTTAGGCACCAAAAGGCGTGTCCCAACTGGGCCAAATCCAGCAACATCTCCCGAAACGCCTCCGTTGGGTCTAGGCACGAAGACGAGTGACCCAACTGGCCCGAATCCAGCAACATCTCACGAAAGCCCTCCCTCAAGTTTAGGCACCAAAAGGCATGTCCCAACTGGACCAAATCAAGCAACATCTCTCGAAACGCCATTATTGGGTCTTGGCACTAAGAGGCGTGTACCAACTGGCCCAAATCCAGCAACATCTCCCGAAACACCTCCATTGGGTCTAGGCACGTAGCAGCGTGTCCCAACTGGCCCAAATCCAGCAACATTTTGTGAAAGCCCTCCCTCAAGTTTAGGCACCAAAAGGCGTGTCCCAACTGAGCCAAATCCAACATCTCCCAAAACGCCTCCATTGGGTCTAGGCACAAAGAGGCGTGTCCCAACTGGCTCGAATCCAGCAACATCTCCTGAAAGCCCTCCCTCAAGTTTAGGCACCAAAAGGCATGTCCCAACTGGACCAAATCCAGCAACATCTCCCGAAACGCCACCATTGGGTCTTGGCACTAAGAGGCGTGTACCAACTGGCCCAAATCCCGCAACATCTCCCGAAACACCTCCATTGGGTCTAGGCACGAAGAGGCGTGTCCCAACTGACCCGAATCAAGCAACATCTCCTGAAAGCCCTCCCTCAAGTTTAGGCACCAAAAGGCGTGTCCCAACTGGGCCAAATCCTACAACATCTCCCGAAACACCTCCATTGGGTCTAGGCACGAAGAGGCGTGTCCCAACTGACCCGAATCAAGCAACATCTCCTGAAAGCCCTCCCTCAAGTTTAGGTACCAAAAGGCGTGTCCCAACTGGGCCAAATCCAGCAACATCTCCTGAAAGCCCTCCCTCAAGTTTAGGCACCAAAAGTCATGTCCCAACTGGACCAAATCCAGCAACATCTCCCGAAACGCCACCATTGGGTCTTGGCACTAAGAGGCGTGTACCAACTGGCCCAAATCCAGCAACATCTCCTGAAAGCCCTCCCTCAAGTTTAGGCACCAAAAGGCATGTCCCAACTGGACCAAATCCAGCAACATCTCCCGAAACGCCACCATTGGGTCTTGGCACTAAGAAGCGTGTACCAACTGGCCCAAATCCAGCAACATCTCCCGAAACACCTCCATTGGCTCTAGGCACGTAGAAGCTTGTCCCAACTGGCCCAAATCCAGCAACATTTCCTGAAAGCCCTCCCTCAAGTTTAGGTACCAAAAGGCGTGACCCAACTGGGCCAAATCCAACAACATCTCCCAAAACGCCTCCATTGGGTCTAGGCACGAAGAGGCGTGTCCCAACTGGCCCGAATCCAGCAACATCTCCTGAAAGCCCTCCCTCAAGTTTAGGCACCAAATGGCATGTCCCAACTGGACCAAATCACGCAACAACTCACGAAACGCCACCATTGGGTCATGGCACTAAGAGGCGTGTACCAACAGGCCCAAATCCCGCAACATCTCTCGAAACACCTCCATTGGGCCTAGGCACGAAGAAGCGTGACCCAACTGGCCCAAATCCAGCAGCATTTCCTGAAAGCCCTCCCTCAAGTTTAGGCACCTGAAGGCGTGCCCCAACTGGACCAAATCCAGCAACATCTCCTGAAACGCCTCCGTTGGGTCTAGGCACGAAGAGGCGTATCCCAACTGGCCAAAATCCCGCAACATCTCCTGAAAGCCCTCCCTCAAGTTTAGGCACCAAAAGGCTTGTCCTAACTGGACCAAATCCATCAACATCTCCCGAAACACCTCCATTGGGTCTAGGCACGAAGAAGCTTGTCCCAACTGGCACAAATCCAGCAACATTTCCTGCAAGCCCTCCCTCAAGTTTAGGCACCAACAGGCGTGTCCCAACTGGGCCAAATCCAGCAACATCTCCCGAAACGCCTCCGTTGGGTCTAGGCACGAAGAGGCATGTCCCAACTGGCTCGAATCCCGCAAAATCTCTTGAAAGCCATCCCTCAAGTTTAGACACCAAAAGGCATGTCCCAACTTGACCAAATCCAGCAACATCTCTCGAAACGCCACCATTGGGTCTTGGCACTAAGAGGCGTGTACCAACGGGCCCAAATCGAGCCACATCTCCCGAAACACCTCCATTGGGTCTAGGCACGAAGAAGCGTGTCCCAACTGGCCCAAATCCAGCAACATTTCCTGAAAGCCCTCCCTCAAGTTTAGGCACCAAAAGGCGTGTCCCAACTGGGCCAAATCCAGCAACATCTCCCGAAACGCCTCCGTTGGGTCTAGGCACGAAGAGGCGTGTCCCAACTGGCCCAAATCGAGCCACATCTCCCGAAACACCTCCATTGGGTCTAGGCACGAAGAAGCGTGTCCCAACTGGCCCAAATCGAGCAACATCTCCCGAAACGCCTCCGTTGGGTCTAGGCACGAAGAGGCGTGTCCCAACGGGCCCAAATCGAGCCACATCTCCCGAAACACCTCCATTGGGTCTAGGCACGAAGAAGCGTGTCCCAACTGGCCCAAATCGAGCAACATCTCCCGAAACGCCTCCGTTGGGTCTAGGCACGAAGAGGCGTGTCCCAACGGGCCCAAATCGAGCCACATCTCCCGAAACACCTCCATTGGGTCTAGGCACGAAGAAGCGTGTCCCAACTGGCCCAAATCCAGCAACATTTCCTGAAAGCCCTCGCTCAAGTTTAGGCACCAAAAGGCGTGTCCCAACTGGGCAAATCCAGCAACATCTCCCGAAACGCCTCCATTGGGTCTAGGCAGGAAGAGGCGTGTCCTAGCTGGCCCGAATCGAGCAACATCTCCTGAAAGCCCACCCTCAAGTTTAGGCACCAAAAGGCATGTCCCAACTGGACCAAATCCAGCAACATCTCCCGGAACGCCACCATTGGGTCTTGGCACTAAGAGTCGTGTACCAACTGCCCAAATCCCGTAACATCTCTCGAAACACCTCTATTAGGTCTAGGCACAAATAAGCGTGTCCTAACTGGCCCAAATCCAGCAACATTTCCTGAAAGCCCTCCCTCAAGTTTAGGCATCAAAAGGCGTGTCCCAACTAGGCCAAATCCAGCAACATCTCCCGAAACACCCCCGTTGGGTCTAGGCACGATGAGGCGTGTCCCAACTGGCCCGTATCCCACAACATCTCCTTATAGCCCTCCCTCAAGTTTAGGCGCAAAATGCTTGCCCCAACTGGACCAGATCAAGCAAAATCTCCCGAAACGCCACCATTGGGTCTTGGCACTAAGAGGCGTGTACCAACTGGCCCAAATCGAGCAACATCTCCCAAAACACCTCCATTGGGACAAGGCACGAAGAAGCGTGTCCCAACTGGCCCAAATCCAGCAACATTTCCTGAAAGCCCTCCCTCAAGTTTAGGCACCAAAAGGCGTGTCCCAACTGGGCGAAATCTAGCAACATCTCCCGAAACGCCTCCGTTGGGTCTAGGCACGAAGAGGTGTGTCCCAACTGGCCAAAATCCCGCAACATTTCCTGAAAGCCCTCACTCAAAATTAGGCACCAAACGGCTTCTCCCAACTGGACCAAATCCAGCAACATCTCCTGAATTGCCACCATTGGGTCTTGGCACTAAGAGGCGTGTACCAACTGGCCTAAATCCAGCAACATCTCCCGAAACACCTCCATTGGGTCTAGGCACGTAGAAGCGTGTCCCAACTAGCCCAAATCCAGCAACATTTCCTGAAAGCCCTCCCTCAAGTTTAGGCACCAAAAGGCGTGTCCCAACTGGGCGAAATCCAAAAACTTCTCCCACAACGCCTCTGTTGGGTCTAGGCACGAAGAGGCGTGTCCCAACTGGCCCGAATCCAGCAACATCTCCTGAAAGCCCTACCTCAAGTTTAGGCACCAAATGGCATGTCCCAACTGGACCAAATCCAGCAACATCTCCTGAAACGCCACCATTGGGTCTTGGCACTAAGAGGCGTGGACCAACAGCCCCAAATCCCGCAACATCTCCCGAAACACCTCCATTGGGTCTAGGCACGAAGAAGCATGTCCCAACTAGCTCGAATCCAGCAACATCTCCTGAAAGCCCTACCTCAAGTTTAAGCACCAAAAGGCTTGTCCCAACTGAACCAAATCCAGCAACAACTCAGGAAACGCCGCCATTTGGTCTGGGCACTAAGAGGCGTGTACCAGCAGGCCCAAATCCCGCAACATCTCCCGAAACACCTCCATTGGGTCTAGGCACAATGAAACGTGTTCCAACTGGCCCAAATCTAGAAACATTTCCTCAAAGCCCTCCCTCAAGTATAGGCACCAAAAGGCGTGTCCCAACTTGGCCAAATCCAACAACTTCTCCCGAAATGCCTCCGTTGGGTCTAGTCATGAAGAGGCGTGTCCCAACTGGCTCTTATCCCGCAACATCTCCTGAAAGCCCTCTCTCAAGTTTAGGCACCAAAAGGCTTGTCCCAACTGGACCAAATCCAGCAACATCTCCCGAAACGCCACCATTAGGTCTTGGCACTAAGAGGCGTGTACCAACTGGCCCAAATCGAGCAACATGTCCCGAAACACCTCCATTGGGTCTAGGCACGAAGAAGCGTGTCCCAACTGGCCCAAATCAAGCAACATTTCTTGAAAGCCCTCCCTCAAGTTTAGGCACCAAAAGGCATGTCCCAACTGGGCCATATCCAGCAACATCTCCCGGAACGCCACCATTGGGTCTCAAAGTGGGATGAGGGTGGCAATGTGCTTTCTCTGGGTCTCAAAAGACTAGTACCAACAGGACCAAATCCAGCAACATCGCCTGAAAGCCCTCCCTCAAGTTTAGGCACTAAAAGGCGTGTCCCAACATGACCAAATCCAGCAACATCTCCCGAAACGCCACCATTGGGTCTTAGCACTAAGAGGCGTGTACCAACTGGCCCAAATCCACAACATCTCCCGAAACACCTCCATTGGGTCTAGGCACGAAAAAGCGTGTCCCAACTGGCCCAAATCCAGCAACATTTGCTGAAAGCCCTCCCTCAAGTTTAGGCACCAAAAGGCGTGTCCCAACTGGGCCAAATCCAGCAACATCTCCCAAAAGGCCTCCATTGGGTCTAGTCACGAAGAGGCGTGTCCCAACTGGCCTAAATCCCGCAACATCTCCCGAAACACCTCCATTGGGTCAAGGCACGAAGAAGCGTGTCCCAACTGGCCAAAATCCAGCAATATTTCCTGAAAGCCCTCCCTCAAGTTTAGGCACCAAAAGACTTGTCCCAACTGGACCAAATCTAGCAACATCTCCCGAAACGCCTCCGTTAGGTCTAGGCACGAAGAGGCGTGTCCCATTTGGCCAAAATCCCGCAACATCTCCTGAAAGCCCTCCCTTAAGTTTAGGCACCAAAAGACTTGTCCCAACTAGACCAAATCAAGCAACAACTGATGAAACGCCACCATTGGGTCTTGGCACTAAGAGGCGTGTACCAACTGGCCCATCTCGAGCAACATCTCCTGAAACACCTCCATTGGGTCAAGGCACGAAGAAGCGTGTCCCAACTGGCCCAAATCCAGCAACATTTCCTGAAAGCCCTCCCTCAAGTTTAGGCACCAAAAGGCGTGTCCCAACTGGGCCAAATCCAGCAACATCTCCCAAAAGGCCTCCATTGGGTCTAGTCACGAAGAGGCGTGTCCCAACTGGCCTAAATCCCGCAACATCTCCCGAAACACCTCCATTGGGTCAAGGCACGAAGAAGCGTGTCCCAACTGGCCAAAATCCAGCAATATTTCCTGAAAGCCCTCCCTCAAGTTTAGGCACCAAAAGACTTGTCCCAACTGGACCAAATCTAGCAACATCTCCCGAAACGCCTCCGTTAGGTCTAGGCACGAAGAGGCGTGTCCCATTTGGCCAAAATCCCGCAACATCTCCTGAAAGCCCTCCCTTAAGTTTAGGCACCAAAAGACTTGTCCCAACTAGACCAAATCAAGCAACAACTGATGAAACGCCACCATTGGGTCTTGGCACTAAGAGGCGTGTACCAACTGGCCCATCTCGAGCAACATCTCCTGAAACACCTCCATTGGGTCAAGGCACGAAGAAGCGTGTCCCAACTGGCCCAAATCCAGCAACATTTCCTGAAAGCCCTCCCTCAAGTTTAGGCACCAAAAGGTGTGTCCCAACTGGGCCAAATCTAGCAACATCTCCCGAAACGCCTCTGTTGGGTCTAGGCACGAAGAGGCATGTCCCAACTGGCCAAAATCCCGCAACATCTCCTGAAATCCCTACCTCAAGTTTAGGCACCAAAAGGCTTGTCCCAACTGGACCAAATCCAGCAACAACTCACGAAACGCCACCATTGGGTCTTGGCACTAAGAGGCATGTACCAACAGGCCCAAATCCAGCAACATCTCCCGAAACACCTCCATAGGGTCTCGGCACGAAGAAACGTGTCCCTACTTGCCCAAATCTAGCAACATTTCCTGAAAGCCCTCCCTCAAGTTTAGGCACCAAAAGGTGTGTCCCAACTGGGCCAAATCCTAAAACATCTCCCGAAACGCCTCCGTTGGGTCTAGGCACGAAGAGGCGTGTCCCAATTGGCTCGAATCCCGCAACATCTCCTGAAAGCCCTCCCTCAAGTTTAGGCACCAAAAGGCTTGTCCCAACTGGACCAAATCCAGTAACATCTCCCGAAACGCCACCATTGGGTCTTGGCACTAAGATGCGTGTACCAACTGGCCCAAATCGAGCAACATCTCCCGAAACACCTCCATTGGGTCTAGGCACGAAGAAGCATGTCCCAACTGGCCCAAATCAAGCAACATTTCTTGAAAGCCCTCCCAAAAAGTTTAGGCACCAAAAGGCGTGTCCCAACTGGGCCAAATCCAGCAACATCTCCCGAAACGCCACCATTGGGTTTAGGCACGAAAAGGCGTGTCCCAGCTGGCCCGAATCCAGCAACATCTCCTGAAAGCCCTCCCTCAAGTTTAGGCACCAAAAGGCATGTCCCAACTGGACCAAATCCAGCAACATCTCACTGAACGCCACCATTGGGTCTCAAAGTGGGATGAGGGTGGCAATGTGCTTTCTTTGGGTCTCAAAAGACTAGTACCAACCGGACCAAGTCCAGCAACATCTCCTGAAAGCCCTTCCTCAAGTTTAGGCACTAAAAGGCGTGTCCCAACATGACCAAATCCAGCAACATCTCCCGAAACACCTCCATTGGGTCTAGGCACGAAGAAGCGTGTCCCAACTGGCCCAAATCCAGCAACATTTCCTGAAAGCCCTCGCTCAAGTTTAGGCACCGAAAGGCGTGTCCCAACTAGGCCAAATCCAGCAACATCTCCCAAAACGCCTCCATTGGGTCTAGTCACGAAGAGGCGTGTCCCTACTGGCCCAAATCCCGCAACATCTCCCGAAACACCTCCATTGGGTCTAGGCACGAAGAAGCGTGCCCCAACTGGCCAAAATCTAGCAATATTTCCTGAAAGCCCTCCTTCAAGTTTAGGCACCAAAAGGCGTGTCCCAACTAGCCAAAATCCCGCAACATCTCTTGAAAGCCCTCCCTCAAGTTTAGGCACCAAAAGGCTTGTCCCAACTGGACCAAATCCAGCAACAACTCATGAAACGCCACCATTGGGTCTTGGCACTAAGAGGCGTGTACCAACTGGCCAAAATTGAGCAACATCTCCTGAAACACCTCCATTGGGTCAAGGCACGAAGAAGCGTGTCCCAACTGGCCCAAATCCAGCAACATTTCCTGAAAGCCCTCCCTCAAGTTTAGGCACCTAAAGGCGTGCCCCGACTGGACCAAATCCAGCAACATCTCCTGAAACGCCTCCATTGGGCCTAGACACGAAGAGGCGTGTCCCAACTGGCCAATATCCCGCAACATCTCCTGAAAGTCGTCCCTCAAGTTTAGGCACCAAAAGGCTTGTCCAACCTGGACCAAATCCAGCAACAACTCACGAAACGCCACCATTGGGTCTTGGCACTAAGAGGCATGTACCAACTGGCCCAAATCGAGCAACATCTTCCGAAACACCTCCTTTGGGTCAAGGCACGAAGAAGTGTGTCCCTACTGGGCCAAATCCAGCAACATTTCTTAAAAGCCCTCCCTCAAGTTTAGGCACCAAAAGGCGTGTCCCAACTGGGCCAAATCCAGATACATCCTTCGAAACGCCTCCGTTGGGTCTAGGCACGAAGAGGCGTGTCCCAACTGGCCCGAATCAAGCAACATCTCCTGAAAGCCCATCCTCAAGTTTAGGCACCAAAAGGCATGTCCCAACTCCCGAATCAAGCAACATCTCCTGAAAGCCCATCCTCAAGTTTAGGCACCAAAAGGCATGTCCCAACTGGACCAAATCCAGCAACATCTCCCGAAACGCCACCATTGGGTCTTGGCACTAAGAGGCGTGTACCAACTGGCCCAAATCCAGCAACATCTCCCNAGCAACATCTCCCGAAACGCCACCATTGGGTCTTGGCACTAAGAGGCGTGTACCAACTGGCCCATATCCAGCAACATCTCCCGAAACACCTCCTTTGGGTCAAGGCACGAAGAAGCGTGTCCCTACTGGGCCAAATCCAGCAACATTTCTTAAAAGCCCTCCCTCAAGTTTAGGCACCAAAAGGCGTGTCCCAACTGGGCCAAATCTAGATACATCCTTCGAAACGCCTCCGTTGGGTCTAGGCACGAAGAGGCGTGTCCCAACTGGCCCGAATCAAGCAACATCTCCTGAAAGCCCATCCTCAAGTTTAGGCACCAAAAGGCATGTCCCAACTGGACCAAATCCAGCAACATCTCCCGAAACGCCACCATTGGGTCTTGGCACTAAGAGGCGTGTACCAACTGGCCCAAATCCAGCAACATCTCCCGAAACACCTCCATTGGGTCTAGGCACGTAGCAGCGTGTCCCAACTGGCCCAAATCCAGCAACATTTTGTGAAAGCCCTCCCTCAAGTTTAGGCACCAAAAGGCGTGTCCCAACTGAGCCAAATCCAACAACATCTCCCAAAACGCCTCCATTGGGTCTAGGCACAAAGAGGCGTGTCCCAACTGGCTCGAATCCAGCAACATCTCCTGAAAGCCCTCCCTCAAGTTTAGGCACCAAATGGCATGTCCCAACTGGACCAAATCCAGCAACATCTCCCGAAACGCCACCATTGGGTCTTGGCACTAAGAGGTGTGTAGCAACAGGCCCAAATCCCGCAACATCTCCCGAAACACCTCCATTGGGCCTAGGCACGAAGAATCGTGTCCCAACTGGCCCAAATCTAGCAGCATTTCCTGAAAGCCCTCCCTCAAGTTTAGGCACCTGAAGGCGTGCCCCAACTGGACCAAATCCAGCAACATCTTCTGAAACGCCTCCGTTGGGTCTAGGCACGAAGAGGCGTGTCCCAACTGGCCAAAATCCCGCAACATCTCCTAAAAGCCCAACCTCAAGTTTAGGCACCAAAAGGCTTGACCCAACTGGAACAAATCCAGCAACATCTCCTTAAACGCCACCATTGGGTCTTGGCACTAAAAGGCATGTACCAACTGGCCCAAATCCCGCAACATCTCCTGAAAAACCTCCATTGGGTCTAGGCACGAAGAAGCATGTCCCAACTGGCACAAATCCAGAAACATTTCCTGAAAGCCCTCCCTCAAGTTTAGGCACCAACAGGCGTGTCCCAACTGGGCCAAATCCAGCAACATCTCCCGAAACGCCTCCGTTGGGTCTAGGCACGAAGAGGCGTGTCCCAACTGGCCCGAATCCCGCAAAATCTCTTGAAAGCCCTCCCTCAAGTTTAGGCACCAAAAGGCATGTCCCAACTGGACCAAATCCAGCAACATCTCTCGAAACGCCACCATTGGGTCTTGGCACTAAGAGGCGTGTACCAACTGACCGAAATCGAGCCACATCTCCCGAAACACCTCCATTGGGTCTAGGCACAAAGAAGCGTGTCCCAACTAGCCCAAATCCAGCAACATTTCCTGAAAGCCCTCCCTCAAGTTTAGGCACCAAAAGGCGTGTCCCAACTAGGCCAAATCCAGCAACATCTCCCGAAACGCCTCCATTGGGTCTAGGCAGGAAGAGGCGTGTCCTAGCTGGCTCGAATCTAGCAATATCTCCTGAAAGCCCACCCTCAAGTTTAGGCACCAAAAGGCATGTCCCAACTGGACAAAATCAAGCAACATCTCCCGAAACGCTACCATGGGGTCTTGGCACTAAGAGTCGTGTAGCAACTGACCCAAATCCCGTAACATCTCTCGAAACACCTCTATTGGGTCTAGGCACGAATAAGCGTGTCCCAACTGGCCAAAATCCCGCAACATCTCCTTAAAGCCCTCCCTCAAGTTTAGGCACAAAATGCTTGCCCTAACTGGACAAAATCAAGCAAAATCTCCCGAAACACCACCATTGGGTCTTGGCACTAAGAGGCGTGTACCAACTGGCCCAAATCGAGCAACATCTCCCGAAACACCTCCATTGGGTCTAGGCACGAAGAAGCGTGTCCCAACTGGCCCAAATCCAGCAACTTTCCTGAAAGCCCTCCCTCAAGTTTAGGCACCAAAAGGCGTGTCCCAACTGGGCCAAATCCAGCAACATCTCCCAAAACGCCTCCATTTTGTCTAGTCACGAAGAGGCGTGTCCCAACGGGCCCAAATCCCGCAACATCTCCCGAAACACCTCCATTGGGTCTAGGCACGAAGAAGCTTGTCCCAACTGGCCAAAATCCAGCAATATTTCCTGAAAGCCCTCCCTCAAGTTTAGGCACCAAAAGGCGTGTCCCAACTGGGCCAAATGCAGCAACATCTCCCGAATCGCCTCCGTTAGGTCTAAGCACGAAGAGGCGTGTCCCAACTGGCCAAAATCCAGCAACATCTCCTGAAAGCCCTCCCACAAGTTTAGGCACCAAAAGGCTTGTCCCAACTGGACCAAATCAAGCAACAACTGATGAAACGCCACCATTGGGTCCTGGCACTAAGAGGCGTGTACCAACTGGCCCATATCGAGCAACATCTCCTGGAACACCTCCATTGGGTTAGGGCACGAAGAAGCATGTCCCAACTTGCCCAAATCCAGCAACATTTCCTGAAAGCCCTCCCTCAAGTTTAGGCACCAAAAGGCGTGTCCCAACTGGGCTGAATCTAGCAACATCTCCCGAAACGCCTCCGTTGGGTCTAGGCACGAAGAGGCGTGTCCCAACTGGCCAAAATCCCGTAACATCTCTTGAAAGCCCTCCCTCAAGTTTAGGCACCAAAAGGATTGTCCCAACTGGACCAAATCCAGTAACAACTCAGGAAACGCCACCATTGGGTCTTGGCATTAAGAGGCATGTACCAACAGGCCCAAATCCCGCAACATCTCCCGAAACACCTCCATTGGGTCTAGGCACGAAGAAACGTGTCCCAACTGGCCCAAATCTAGCAACATTTCTTGAATGCCCTCCCTCAAGTTTAGGCACCAAAAGGCGTGTCCCAACTGGACCAAATCCTAAAACATCTCCCGAAACGCCTCCGTTGGGTCTAGGCACGAAGAGGCGTGTCCCAACTGGCTCGAATCACGCAACATCTCCTGAAACACCTCCATTGGGTCTAGGCATGAAGAGGCGTGTCCCAATTGGGCCAAATCTAGCAACATCTCCCGAAACGCCTCCGTTAGGTCTAGGCACGAAGAGGCGTGTCCCAACTGGCCCAAATCCCGCAACATCTCTTGAAAGCCCTCCCTCAAGTTTAGGCACCAAAAGGCGTGTCCCAACTGGGCCAAATCCAGCAACATCTCCCGAATCGCCTCCGTTAGGTCTAGGCACGAAGAGGCGTGTCCCTACTGGCCCAAATCCCGCAACATCTCTTGAAAGCCCTCCCTCAAGTTTAGGCACTAAAAGGCGTGTCCCAATTGGGCCAAATCTAGCAACATCTCCCGAATCGCCTCCGTTAGGTCTAAGCACGAAGAGGCGTGTCCCTACTGGCCCAAATCCCGCAACATCTCTTGAAAGCCCTCCCTCAAGTTTAGGCACTAAAAGGCGTGTCCCAATTGGGCCAAATCTAGCAACATCTCCCGAATCGCCTCCGTTAGGTCTAAGCACGAAGAGGCGTGTCCCTACTGGCCCAAATCCCGCAACATCTCTTGAAAGCCCTCCCTCAAGTTTAGGCACTAAAAGGCGTGTCCCAATTGGGCCAAATCTAGCAACATCTCCCGAATCGCCTCCGTTAGGTCTAAGCACGAAGAGGCGTGTCCCTACTGGCCCAAATCCCGCAACATCTCTTGAAAGCCCTCCCTCAAGTTTAGGCACTAAAAGGCGTGTCCCAATTGGGCCAAATCTAGCAACATCTCCCGAATCGCCTCCGTTAGGTCTAAGCACGAAGAGGCGTGTCCCTACTGGCCCAAATCCCGCAACATCTCTTGAAAGCCCTCCCTCAAGTTTAGGCACTAAAAGGCGTGTCCCAATTGGGCCAAATCTAGCAACATCTCCCGAATCGCCTCCGTTAGGTCTAAGCACGAAGAGGCGTGTCCCTACTGGCCCAAATCCCGCAACATCTCTTGAAAGCCCTCCCTCAAGTTTAGGCACTAAAAGGCGTGTCCCAATTGGGCCAAATCTAGCAACATCTCCCGAATCGCCTCCGTTAGGTCTAAGCACGAAGAGGCGTGTCCCTACTGGCCCAAATCCCGCAACATCTCTTGAAAGCCCTCCCTCAAGTTTAGGCACTAAAAGGCGTGTCCCAATTGGGCCAAATCTAGCAACATCTCCCGAATCGCCTCCGTTAGGTCTAAGCACGAAGAGGCGTGTCCCTACTGGCCCAAATCCCGCAACATCTCTTGAAAGCCCTCCCTCAAGTTTAGGCACTAAAAGGCGTGTCCCAATTGGGCCAAATCTAGCAACATCTCCCGAATCGCCTCCGTTAGGTCTAAGCACGAAGAGGCGTGTCCCTACTGGCCCAAATCCCGCAACATCTCTTGAAAGCCCTCCCTCAAGTTTAGGCACTAAAAGGCGTGTCCCAATTGGGCCAAATCTAGCAACATCTCCCGAATCGCCTCCGTTAGGTCTAAGCACGAAGAGGCGTGTCCCTACTGGCCCAAATCCCGCAACATCTCTTGAAAGCCCTCCCTCAAGTTTAGGCACTAAAAGGCGTGTCCCAATTGGGCCAAATCTAGCAACATCTCCCGAATCGCCTCCGTTAGGTCTAAGCACGAAGAGGCGTGTCCCTACTGGCCCAAATCCCGCAACATCTCTTGAAAGCCCTCCCTCAAGTTTAGGCACTAAAAGGCGTGTCCCAATTGGGCCAAATCTAGCAACATCTCCCGAATCGCCTCCGTTAGGTCTAAGCACGAAGAGGCGTGTCCCTACTGGCCCAAATCCCGCAACATCTCTTGAAAGCCCTCCCTCAAGTTTAGGCACTAAAAGGCGTGTCCCAATTGGGCCAAATCTAGCAACATCTCCCGAATCGCCTCCGTTAGGTCTAAGCACGAAGAGGCGTGTCCCTACTGGCCCAAATCCCGCAACATCTCTTGAAAGCCCTCCCTCAAGTTTAGGCACTAAAAGGCGTGTCCCAATTGGGCCAAATCTAGCAACATCTCCCGAATCGCCTCCGTTAGGTCTAAGCACGAAGAGGCGTGTCCCTACTGGCCCAAATCCCGCAACATCTCTTGAAAGCCCTCCCTCAAGTTTAGGCACTAAAAGGCGTGTCCCAATTGGGCCAAATCTAGCAACATCTCCCGAATCGCCTCCGTTAGGTCTAAGCACGAAGAGGCGTGTCCCTACTGGCCCAAATCCCGCAACATCTCTTGAAAGCCCTCCCTCAAGTTTAGGCACTAAAAGGCGTGTCCCAATTGGGCCAAATCTAGCAACATCTCCCGAATCGCCTCCGTTAGGTCTAAGCACGAAGAGGCGTGTCCCTACTGGCCCAAATCCCGCAACATCTCTTGAAAGCCCTCCCTCAAGTTTAGGCACTAAAAGGCGTGTCCCAATTGGGCCAAATCTAGCAACATCTCCCGAATCGCCTCCGTTAGGTCTAAGCACGAAGAGGCGTGTCCCTACTGGCCCAAATCCCGCAACATCTCCTGAAAGCCCTCCCTCAAGTTTAGGCACTAAAAGGCGTGTCCCAATTGGGCCAAATCTAGCAACATCTCCCGAATCGCCTCCGTTAGGTCTAAGCACGAAGAGGCGTGTCCCTACTGGCCCAAATCCCGCAACATCTCTTGAAAGCCCTCCCTCAAGTTTAGGCACTAAAAGGCGTGTCCCAATTGGGCCAAATCTAGCAACATCTCCCGAATCGCCTCCGTTAGGTCTAAGCACGAAGAGGCGTGTCCCTACTGGCCCAAATCCCGCAACATCTCTTGAAAGCCCTCCCTCAAGTTTAGGCACTAAAAGGCGTGTCCCAATTGGGCCAAATCTAGCAACATCTCCCGAATCGCCTCCGTTAGGTCTAAGCACGAAGAGGCGTGTCCCTACTGGCCCAAATCCCGCAACATCTCTTGAAAGCCCTCCCTCAAGTTTAGGCACTAAAAGGCGTGTCCCAATTGGGCCAAATCTAGCAACATCTCCCGAATCGCCTCCGTTAGGTCTAAGCACGAAGAGGCGTGTCCCTACTGGCCCAAATCCCGCAACATCTCTTGAAAGCCCTCCCTCAAGTTTAGGCACTAAAAGGCGTGTCCCAATTGGGCCAAATCTAGCAACATCTCCCGAATCGCCTCCGTTAGGTCTAAGCACGAAGAGGCGTGTCCCTACTGGCCCAAATCCCGCAACATCTCTTGAAAGCCCTCCCTCAAGTTTAGGCACTAAAAGGCGTGTCCCAATTGGGCCAAATCTAGCAACATCTCCCGAATCGCCTCCGTTAGGTCTAAGCACGAAGAGGCGTGTCCCTACTGGCCCAAATCCAGCAACATCTCCCGAAACGCCTCCGTTGGGTCTAGGCACGAAGAGGCGTGTCCCAACTGGCCAAAATCCCGCAACATCTCCTGAAAGCCCTCCCACAAGTTTAGGCACCAAAAGGCTTGTCCCAACTGGACCAAATCAAGCAACAACTGATGAAACGCCACCATTGGGTCTTGGCACTAAGAGGCGTGTACCAACTGGCCCAAATCGAGCAACATCTCTCGAAACACCTCCATTGGGTCTAGGCACGAAGAAGCATGTCCCAACTGGCCCAAATCAAGCAACATTTCTTGAAAGCCCTCCCAAAAAGTTTAGGCACCAAAAGGCGTGTCCCAACTGGGCCAAATCCTACAACATCTCCCGAAACACCTCCATTGGCTCTAGGCATGTAGAAGCATGTCCCAACTGGCCCAAATCCCGTAACATCTCTCGAAACACCTCCATTGGGCCTAGGCACGAAGAAGCGTGTCCCAGCTGGCCCAAATCAAGCAACATTTCTTGAAAGCCCTCCCAAAAAGTTTAGGCACCAAAAGGCATGTCCCAACTGGACCAAATCTAGCAACATCTCCCGAAACGCCTCCGTTGGGTCTAGGCATGAAGAGGCGTGTCCCAACTGGCCCGAATCCAGCAACATCTTCTGAAAGCCCTCCCTCAAGTTTAGGTACCAAAAGGCGTGACCCAACTGGGCCAAATCCTACAACATCTCCCGAAACACCTCCATTGGCTCTAGGCATGTAGAAGCATGTCCCAACTGGCCCAAATCCCGTAACATCTCTCGAAACACCTCCATTGGGCCTAGGCACGAAGAAGCGTGTCCCAGCTGGCCCAAATCAAGCAACATTTCTTGAAAGCCCTCCCAAAAAGTTTAGGCACCAAAAGGCATGTCCCAACTGGACCAAATCTAGCAACATCTCCCGAAACGCCTCCGTTGGGTCTAGGCATGAAGAGGCGTGTCCCAACTGGCCCGAATCCAGCAACATCTTCTGAAAGCCCTCCCTCAAGTTTAGGTACCAAAAGGCGTGACCCAACTGGGCCAAATCCTACAACATCTCCCGAAACACCTCCATTGGCTCTAGGCATGTAGAAGCATGTCCCAACTGGCCCAAATCCCGTAACATCTCTCGAAACACCTCCATTGGGCCTAGGCACGAAGAAGCGTGTCCCAGCTGGCCCAAATCAAGCAACATTTCTTGAAAGCCCTCCCAAAAAGTTTAGGCACCAAAAGGCATGTCCCAACTGGACCAAATCTAGCAACATCTCCCGAAACGCCTCCGTTGGGTCTAGGCATGAAGAGGCGTGTCCCAACTGGCCCGAATCCAGCAACATCTTCTGAAAGCCCTCCCTCAAGTTTAGGTACCAAAAGGCGTGACCCAACTGGGCCAAATCCTACAACATCTCCCGAAACACCTCCATTGGCTCTAGGCATGTAGAAGCATGTCCCAACTGGCCCAAATCCCGTAACATCTCTCGAAACACCTCCATTGGGCCTAGGCACGAAGAAGCGTGTCCCAGCTGGCCCAAATCAAGCAACATTTCTTGAAAGCCCTCCCAAAAAGTTTAGGCACCAAAAGGCATGTCCCAACTGGACCAAATCTAGCAACATCTCCCGAAACGCCTCCGTTGGGTCTAGGCATGAAGAGGCGTGTCCCAACTGGCCCGAATCCAGCAACATCTTCTGAAAGCCCTCCCTCAAGTTTAGGTACCAAAAGGCGTGACCCAACTGGGCCAAATCCTACAACATCTCCCGAAACACCTCCATTGGCTCTAGGCATGTAGAAGCATGTCCCAACTGGCCCAAATCCCGTAACATCTCTCGAAACACCTCCATTGGGCCTAGGCACGAAGAAGCGTGTCCCAGCTGGCCCAAATCAAGCAACATTTCTTGAAAGCCCTCCCAAAAAGTTTAGGCACCAAAAGGCATGTCCCAACTGGACCAAATCTAGCAACATCTCCCGAAACGCCTCCGTTGGGTCTAGGCATGAAGAGGCGTGTCCCAACTGGCCCGAATCCAGCAACATCTTCTGAAAGCCCTCCCTCAAGTTTAGGTACCAAAAGGCGTGACCCAACTGGGCCAAATCCTACAACATCTCCCGAAACACCTCCATTGGCTCTAGGCATGTAGAAGCATGTCCCAACTGGCCCAAATCCCGTAACATCTCTCGAAACACCTCCATTGGGCCTAGGCACGAAGAAGCGTGTCCCAGCTGGCCCAAATCAAGCAACATTTCTTGAAAGCCCTCCCAAAAAGTTTAGGCACCAAAAGGCATGTCCCAACTGGACCAAATCTAGCAACATCTCCCGAAACGCCTCCGTTGGGTCTAGGCATGAAGAGGCGTGTCCCAACTGGCCCGAATCCAGCAACATCTTCTGAAAGCCCTCCCTCAAGTTTAGGTACCAAAAGGCGTGACCCAACTGGGCCAAATCCTACAACATCTCCCGAAACACCTCCATTGGCTCTAGGCATGTAGAAGCATGTCCCAACTGGCCCAAATCCCGTAACATCTCTCGAAACACCTCCATTGGGCCTAGGCACGAAGAAGCGTGTCCCAGCTGGCCCAAATCAAGCAACATTTCTTGAAAGCCCTCCCAAAAAGTTTAGGCACCAAAAGGCATGTCCCAACTGGACCAAATCTAGCAACATCTCCCGAAACGCCTCCGTTGGGTCTAGGCATGAAGAGGCGTGTCCCAACTGGCCCGAATCCAGCAACATCTTCTGAAAGCCCTCCCTCAAGTTTAGGTACCAAAAGGCGTGACCCAACTGGGCCAAATCCTACAACATCTCCCGAAACACCTCCATTGGCTCTAGGCATGTAGAAGCATGTCCCAACTGGCCCAAATCCCGTAACATCTCTCGAAACACCTCCATTGGGCCTAGGCACGAAGAAGCGTGTCCCAGCTGGCCCAAATCAAGCAACATTTCTTGAAAGCCCTCCCAAAAAGTTTAGGCACCAAAAGGCATGTCCCAACTGGACCAAATCTAGCAACATCTCCCGAAACGCCTCCGTTGGGTCTAGGCATGAAGAGGCGTGTCCCAACTGGCCCGAATCCAGCAACATCTTCTGAAAGCCCTCCCTCAAGTTTAGGTACCAAAAGGCGTGACCCAACTGGGCCAAATCCTACAACATCTCCCGAAACACCTCCATTGGCTCTAGGCATGTAGAAGCATGTCCCAACTGGCCCAAATCCCGTAACATCTCTCGAAACACCTCCATTGGGCCTAGGCACGAAGAAGCGTGTCCCAGCTGGCCCAAATCAAGCAACATTTCCTGAAAGCCCTCCCTCAAGTTTAGGTACCAAAAGGCGTGTCCCAACTGGGCCAAATCCAACAACATCTCCCAAAACGCCTCCATTGGGTCTAGGCACGAAGAGGCGTGTCCCAACTGGCCCGAATCCAGCAACATCTTCTGAAAGCCCTCCCTCAAGTTTAGGCACCAAATGGCATGTCCCAACTGGACCAAATCCAGCAACATCTCCCGAAACGCCACCATTGGGTCTGGGCACTAAGAGGCGTGTACCAACTGGCCCAAATCCAGCAACATCTCCCGAAACACCTCCATTGGCTCTAGGCATGTAGAAGCATGTCCCAACTGGCCCAAATCCAGCAACATTTCCTGAAAGCCCTCCCTCAAGTTTAGGTACCAAAAGGCGTGACCCAACTGGGCCAAATCCAACAACATCTCCCAAAACGCCTCCATTGGGTCTAGGCACGAAGAGGCGTGTCCCAACTGGCCTGAATCCAGCAACATCTTCTGAAAGCCCTCCCTCAAGTTTAGGCACCAACAGGCGTGTCCCAACTGGCCCAAATCCAGCAACATCTCCTGAAAGCCCTCCCTCAAGTTTAGGCACCTGAAGGGGTGCCCCAACTGGACCAAATCCAGCAACATCTCCCGAAACGCCTCCGTTGGGTCTAGGCATGAAGAGGCGTGTCCCAACTGGTCCGAATCAAGCAACATTTCCTGAAAGCCCTCCCTCAAGTTTAGGCACCTGAAGGGGTGCCCCAACTGGACCAAATCCAGCAACATCTCCCGAAACGCCACCATTGGGTCTGGGCACTAAGAGGCGTGTAGCAACAGGCCCAAATCCCGCAACATCTCCCGAAACACCTCCATTGGGCCTAGGCACGAAGAAGCGTGTCCCAACTGGCCCAAATCCAGCAGCATTTCCTGAAAGCCCTCCCTCCAGTTTAGGCACCTGAATGCGTGCCCCAACTGGTCCAAATCCAGCAACATCTCCCGATACGCCTCCGTTGGGTTTAGGCACGAAGAGGCGTGTCCCAACTGGCCGAAATCCCGCAACATCTCCTGAAAGTCCTCCCTCAAGTTTAGGCACCAAAAGGCTTGTCCCAACTAGACCAAATCCAGCAACATCTCCCGAAACGCCACCATTGGGTATTGGCACTAAGAGGCGTGTACCAACTGCCCCAAATCCTGCAACATCTCCCGAAACACCTCCATTGGGTCTAGGCACGAAGAAGCGTGTCCCAACTGGCACAAATCCAGCAACATTTCCTGAAAGCCCTCCCTCAAGTTTAGGCACCAACAGGCGTGTCCCAACTGGNCCAACAACATCTCCCAAAACGCCTCCATTGGGTCTAGGCACGAAGAGGCGTGTCCCAACTGGCCTGAATCCAGCAACATCTTCTGAAAGCCCTCCCTCAAGTTTAGGCACCAAATGGCATGTCCCAACTGGACCAAATCTAGCAACATCTCCCGAAACGCCACCATTGGGTCTGGGCACTAAGAGGCGTGTACCAACAGGCCCAAATCCCGCAACATCTCCCGAAACACCTCCATTGGGCCTAGGCACGAAGAAGCGTGTCCCAACTGGCCCAAATCCAGCAGCATTTCCTGAAAGCCCTCCCTCCAGTTTAGGCACCTGAATGCGTGCCCCAACTGGTCCAAATCCAGCAACATCTCCCGATACGCCTCCGTTGGGTTTAGGCACGAAGAGGCGTGTCCCAACTGGCCGAAATCCCGCAACATCTCCTGAAAGTCCTCCCTCAAGTTTAGGCACCAAAAGGCTTGTCCCAACTAGACCAAATCCAGCAACATCTCCCGAAACGCCACCATTGGGTATTGGCACTAAGAGGCGTGTACCAACTGCCCCAAATCCTGCAACATCTCCCGAAACACCTCCATTGGGTCTAGGCACGAAGAAGCGTGTCCCAACTGGCACAAATCCAGCAACATTTCCTGAAAGCCCTCCCTCAAGTTTAGGCACCAACAGGCGTGTCCCAACTGGCCCAAATCCAGCAACATTTCCTAAAAGCTCTCCCTCAAGTTTAGGCAACAAAAGGCGTGTCCCAACTAGGCCAAATCCAGCAACATCTCCTGAAACGCCTCCATTGGTTCTAGGCAGGAAGAGGCGTGTCCTAGCTGGCCCGAATCCAGCAACATCTCCTGAAAGCCCACCCTCAAGTTTAGGCACCAAAAGGCATGTCCCAACTGGACCAAATCCAGCAACATCTCCCGAAACGCCACCATGGGGTC
>NW_019268714.1:0-11355 GCF_002738365.1 Cucurbita moschata
TCATGTCATCATCTCATATCATCATTTCATATCATCATCTCATATCATCATATACAACATCACATCATCATATAATAACATCACACCATTATACAACATCATTACATTATCATATAACAATATCTGCAAGTAGTGGGCTTGGGCTGTTACACACTAGTTCCCATAAACTCGGTGTCCTCTAACATAGCTTAAGTCAATCAACAACTAAATGCGGAAACATCTATCAATGAAACATAAAATTCTCCATTTGCCCCATGACTAACTTTTCCACCCTACTCGTCACTCCCGTGCCCACAACCTTGCCTGAAAATCATTTAGAAAAAAAAGGATGAGTATTAAAATATCCAAAAAAAAAGGATGAGTATTAAAATACCCAATAACGAACTCCCCTATTGAGATCAGACACATAAACCATCACATGACAATCAAACAAAATTGAAGGAGTGGTTAATTACCCAAAACTCACTATGCATAATTTTTACCACATGAAAATCAACATCTACCTGTACTCCTTAAAATGACTATCAATGTCTGGTTACCCGAAAGACTTAGGGTGTAACCCTCACCTTGTTAATCATTTTCTGCATTCACCTCGTAGAGTGATCATTAGTGCCTGGTTACTCGATACACACAACGTGTAACCTTACCACATGAAAATCAACATCCATTCTAACTCCTTAAAATGATTACCAATGGTTGGTTACCCAGAACACGTAGCATGTAACCCTAACCTTGATAACCATTTTCTTAAATCACCTTGTAGAATGACCATTAGTGGCTGATCACTCAAAACACACCGCGTGTAACCCTAACCACAGTCTACTTAATCATCAAAGGTAACATGCATGCATTATGTCCCAAACTGTTTATTTTCATGAGCAACCATACATTATGTCACACAACTCACATCAGATATATTCTCAATCATCAAACAGAAATTATGCATGCAATAGGTCTCAAAACATTTATTTTTATAGTTAGCATACATCGTATCACGTAACACTCAGCCATACAATAACAAATATATTCAACCCTTTTAGAAAAACAAAACAATTAAGTTTCAATAGAAGACCTCTTACTTAGAGAGCTTTTTTTCTAATCGTCCCTATAGATATTGGTCCACCTTCGACTTAGATCGAGCCTACATTAAAACACCCAAGTTAACCAACCCAACTTGACGTGACGCAATGACTCCTACAAATCATAGGGTTTTATTGCTTACCTTTTTCCTACGTAGAGGTTGGGTCAAATCCAAACTATTCAGAAAATAACACATTGTAACTTCGTTGGTTGCCGCATTGTACCTTGGTTACGTTTACTCCTCCAAATAGTGGTTCTGGCGATGACGACAGTGTTCAATTCGTTATGGCGATGACAATTCGATGCGCGACAGCAACTGGTGGTGGTCATTCGACGTGCGGTGGCGGCGGGGATGGCATGGGCGATGGTGGCGCCAGAGCGAGCGATGGACGATAACGACGATTTAAAGAAGAGAAGATGATGATAAAGAGGAAAAACAAGACAGCTGAACCTTAGGGTTTATTTTAATGTATTGGGCCTTGGGCCCAGAATTTGGGCTATACACATCCAACCGGTTGGGTTTTATGTCCTTAAAACTCATAGTTTATAAACAAAAACATATTATGTTTTCAATAAAGTTATTATTGATGTCTATTAAGTAAAGACGGTTATTGAATAAAGTGAATGTTACTATCATTAATCTAAATCCAATAAACTAAGAACACTCTTGCTATAGTATGATTACTTGAATTATATGTAGAGACATAAGAGTGAATCAAATTCAAGTATATAGTCAAAATGATGATAAAGAGAAAGAACAAGGCAGCGGCTAGGGTTTGTGAGTGGCTGGCTCGACTCAGGCTTCGTGCTCTATTACATGGGTGGTTGGCTTTTGTGGCTTTACGGAGCTGAACCCTAGGGTTTATTTTTCTTTTAATGTATTGGGCTGGGCCTAGGGTTTAATTTTTAATTGATTGGGCTTGGGCTAAGGTTTATGTAGCTGAACCTAGGGTTTATTTTAATGTATTGAGCCTTGGGCCAAGAATTTGGGCTTTATGCCTCCAACCATGTCTGGAATTTGAAAGAGTCCAAGTTTTAAAGGATATGTCCCATCATTAAATGTGTGTATACTAATCCCAACAATGGGTAACTTATTTAGTATTTCTTAAAATATTCAAGCCACAAGCTACCCTTATTTTTCACGTAAAGGTAAAGCGGTCCTGCATAGGTGACGATGAATTCTGAAATTACCATGGAAGAAATCATGATAGAGAAGTAGTATGTATTGATTTTCATTGAGTAGTTGATAGGATGATTATTTCATTTTTCATGTTCAAAGACTACGTTAGTTCTATTTTCTTATTTTAAATTAAACGTGTAAGTTCATGGTTTCATTTGTAAATATTTTATTTTAAACTTCCACATGTGTTATTTATGGCATTCATGTGATGTTGTCTCTAATTTAAGCAAGAATATTAGGGGTGTTACATTACTGAGTGTGATATGTGATGAAAGAATGAGGATTGTCCTGCATGATTTATTACGCCACGAAGAAAAATATGTGGACCTCAAGCATATTTGTATGTTCACGTGCACTAGGATACTTTCCCTTTATGATGAAATATGGATGCGTACACTATGAGACGAAAATGATTATCCAAAGGAGCTAGTCCGAACAGTAGGCTCAGAGGGTGCGCAAGCCCACCTAGTTGGCCCATGCTCACACATGTAGGTCGTGTGTAGAGAAGTACCACATATCCAATTTTTCTTAATTGGAAAGTCGGCTAAGAGAATACGATTTAAAATTATAGGTCTCTTCTATGCATGTGTTTGCATTCACCAAACCAAATATTGGGTCACTTAAGGAGTATTTTTTAAAATACTCAAGCCTTGTGTTATGCTTAAATTTCAGGTAAAGGCAAGGCACCCATGTATGGTTGACGACGACATCACCTTGAAGATCACGGAATCTTTGTTAGTGTAGTTGCATTTTCACTCCTTAGATATTACGTTAGATTAGACCATTGTTTTAATCTTTTCTTTGGTTTTATTTATATTTCATATTGAATATTTTTCATTGTTTTATTTTAAGTCTCTTCATGCAGACGTATAAGTCCATAAAATCATTTTATTAATTATTTTAAAGAATAGATCTGCATAAAATTGTCACGTCATGCATATGGTGTAACAACAACAAAAAAAAAAAAAAACCTACTAATCTCTCTCCAAGCCAACCTCTCACACACCACCAGATATTACAATTTATTCACGCATATTACAATTTTGAAAACTTGTATTCATATACAAATTTAATTTTTTTTTGCTTCATAATTTAAAATTTTTGGAGAACAACAATACACTTCATATCAAATACATTTCATACAAAAAAAAAAAAAACATTTTTGTGTTATCTCATTATTTTTCATTTCTTCCTCAAGGATAATTCCACGGAAAGGAGATAATAAAGCTTCTCTATCTTTTATAGATCCACTTGTGAATCAATTCATCAACATTAGCAAGAAAGTTTCTCAAGTAAATTCCATCATCTTTAGCCGTCCAAATACAAGTTCCTACAGTTCCATGTTTGCACCTATCACGGAGCCATAAGTGCTGCGTTTCAGGCCAAAAGCTTTCAAAAGAGACATATGCATGTGGCGTCTCCAATTTGCACCAATAGAGGGTTGTTCCCCAAAAGTTAACTTTAAAGTTCCATTGGTAATCATCTCCATGATTAAGTAAACGATGATACCCCAAGTCATCGTCTTTAGACTGACAATGCACAAGCAACCCAAGTTTGCTTAGCCCGTTAACCACATGAATGTAATATCTAGAAGGTCCTGGTGGTGGTAACGCGACCCTTGGAACCTGAGCCCCAACTAAAGCCACCGTGAAAAGAAAGAAAACGACAATATTCTTTATCATTTCCTAATCAACCTTTAGCTTAACTACCAACTTGTGTTGGACATGTGAATAAATATACATACTTATAGTACATGCAAGAAACTATGTAAATGCATGCTATGGTTGTAAAAAACTTAATCATTTAACTAATTTCGCTTATGCAACACAATTTAAAGTTAATTTTGGGATAATTTTAGAGATTTATTAGATTTTCAATAACAAAATTCCTTGAATAGATAATAGTTATTAGCCCAAGAATAATAAATATTTCATTGATTTTTACAACACTCTCATAAAATGGACAACAAAATATGAATACTTTCCGGTAGAAAATATAAAATAGATAAAGCAATTCATAGATTACATATGGTATAGCATCCAAGTCCAACAAGGTATTAAATTCCCGATTTACTTTTTTAAGTTGAACTTTCAAACCTCTTACGAGGACCTTAGAAATTTTAAGGTGAGGTAGAACAGATAAGTTCAAAAAATTCTAGAACTATAGTTTCAAATAGAAATTGCGCAAGACTTCTTTCGCAAGAATTACTCAATGCCTGTTGGGAGAACCATTATGGGGTTTTGATTTCATCACGTCACACCCTGAATCTCTAGGAAAATTTTTGCCAATCAATGTGTATAAAATAAGAGGGAAATCAAAATGTATTAATATATGCCAAATTAATCTAACGAGGGAAGGGTACGAGATACATGATTCCCTAGGTCCATAATTCCTCTATTACTTCTAAACTCTAGAGTACCCTCTCGTCACGATTAAGCAACATACTTGTAGTCTCTCATCACATCCTTAACTTAGCAGGGAACCAATTGTTTACTTTTGTCCCTATAGTTTCTACACTCTTGATACAAAGACCTGGACAGAAAACTTAGCCTTCGCAATGGTTCAAGGTGGGGAAGAACATGGTGAGTGTTGGTCTGCTTGCATCCATGGGAGTGTTAACTGGTGAACTCGTCCCATAGGCCATGAAGTAACCTATGGTGAGGGGGTGCTACCCCTCGGTACATGCCACCTAAACAAGTTACTCACATGATCAACGACCTCTCATAGGACGGATCCTACGTGCAGGGTAACTACTACCTAGCCTCGTGATTAATGTCCTAAAACACGACCTGTCCACAATGCAGTGTAGTCGATCTACCACTGAGTAACAAGCCTTGGACACAGGATTGTCAGGTGTATGGCTAGTGTCGTAAATCCTAGGGGGAGTGTCTTAGAGAATAAATCCTAGAAAGTCTTGACCCACCAATCTACGTGCTTACCCTAGACTTAATTCGATTCTGTTGCTTATTCACAAAAGGGAAGGATCACACAATCATTCACCAGGAGTCACACATGCTCAATGGGGCGATGACATCCATCAAGCACCTAGAGTGCTGATAAATAAACATCTCATCCACAGTCATAGCATGATTACTTACACCAGTACTAAAGTATATCAAGACAGTGTACTGGTAAGACAAGAAATTTCAACAACTAGCAAGCTTGTTTTCACTCTTAGTTACTTTCTAGGTAGTTGTTAATCAAGATTAACTACCTAGGATTAATTTTACTAGCATTCATTCATAAGCAAGCGAATTGTACAAGTACTGCTTTGTAGATTTTCATGTTGTTACTTATAGATTTGTCGTGTGCCTTCTCGAGTAGGATTACAGGACAAAAAGAAAGTCCATACACGCTCTCACGTGCTTTTCTAACACCAAAGAAGTTTTCTAGGTGCGCATACCATGCGATATTCAAGCACAAAAGATGTTCTCTACATGCGTTTACCACATGTCTAGCGGAGGTACAGTCGCGGGACGTGTGTCGTTGGTTAGTGAACATGTCGGATAGGATTTTGAGCACATGGATCGAACTCTAGTTCTTTGGTACTATTTGAGTTACAGAGGGTAGACTGGGTCGTGTGCGGTTTAGCGAGTAAAGTGGTGTCTCACAACACGTCCTTGTTGACTAGTTGACCCATCATTCCTGCCATGTTGTGATACATTTCAACTTTTTGCTAATACGCTTCTCTCTCGTCGCCAGCAGTTGTGTATCCATGGTCGATTCTTCCAACGTTCAATTTTTCTAGATTTCACTGAGCGACACATTTCAATCTATTTTTTTGGATTGCTTTTTATCTTCCAATCGTTAACTAGAAATGACTTGGTTTCTTCACGAAAAATAAAGATATCGAATCAACCAATTGGATGCCATTTTTTTTTTAATTCTTAGGTAGATTGAGACCATAATAATTGAGTTCAAATTTTGGAAAAAATATATTTTCTTATTGAAATTATAAATCTCTCGAATCTAATTCTGAAACAAATCATGGTCTAGTTTCAACACGAAACTTGTAAGAATCCTTTCCTGGAACATCGTAGTCAAATCGAACGATCCTACAACCAAAACTGACACTCATCGATCCTCTTACTAGGACTAGAGATAAATCTTTTGCCAAATTTTTCATCAAAGTGTCCGATTGGCGTCCTCTTTACTTTCTTGTTTTTCCTCCTTCCACAAAAACCCAAATTCTCCCTTTCTGACTCTTCTTTGTTTTCTATACACCCAATCTCAAACCCCTCATATTATAAGGTAGAAAAAATTACCTTTTTGTCCCTGTGGATTTTTATCTAAAATTTTCTTAATTTGATAAATATTGAATTATTGTTCCAAGGTTCCCTAAGGCATCTCAAGCATTTTTTTCCCTCTGCACTTGAGATTCACCCTCTATGTCAATAATAAAATCCAAAAATTTCCAAATTTAAGGTATTAAAGTAAGAGTTATGTATCTGTTGTGGCTCGGGTGTTACCATTCAAATCCGTCAAGAATGAATAAAGCGTAGGCAAGCATTTCATTTTTTCTAATTTTGATTCTTGAAATTAAGTTCTAAACTTTTAGTAGGTTCATTAGGATCTAAAGGCTGTATTTCATTGAATTTAAAGAAATGGTAAATTTCCTAAGTTTTAAATTCTGGACCGAATTTGCACTTTATTATTTCTTTTTGTGGCTAAAATAAACTTAAAAGAAAATACCTATGTGTACCCCTAAGAAGTTACAAAATTTAGAAGAAATTAGATAGGCAATAGAAACCTCATCGTATTTCTAAAATAATGAATGTTGGCAAAAAGGGAGAAGGCACGCGTTAGACGACGTTGGCAGTAGCGAGTCTGAAGCTCAGTAGGACAAGTGGCAAATGCTGAGCGAAGAGAATCGTTCAGCTACTAATTGTGACATGCATGTAGGTTAACCCGATCCCTGAACCTGGATTCGATCAAAAGCTTGCGTGTGCAACTCGTTAACCTTCGACCCTAACAAAAAATATAACCTGAACCCGATCCAATGATGCAATGAGTAACCGAGATCTACATAAAACCTCCATGCGTGAAATTGCATGTGAAAAGCCTTTCCTGACGTGTGTAAGCGCATGTGAGTCTCATTTTGTTCGTTCGACCTTCGTTTGTCAGTTTTTTGTCTTGACTTCGATATTAACATAATTATGCTTGACTTAGGATCTACAAGAGAAATTCCATAAATTCTTGAGCTCCAAACACGTGGAATAGCTGGCTCAAGAAGGTAAACGTCATTCAAGTAAGTAACCGCATAGACTTTAGGCAAGTAATACTTGTATAGATCGCTAGGACATGATAGCATGCGAGCATTCCTTAACTTAGGTCGTAAAAAATACATGTTAACGACCTCAGAAAAGCTTTCTTTTTATGAGTATGTATTGTATGTATGTCTTTTATGTATTATATGCATGATTAAAATAAAAAATTGAGCAATATGGATGAGTATGTTATGCATGATGGAAGAAATTACCAAAATGCCCCTATAATGTAATTTCGTATGAATGTCGTTTTCTATGCTTTCCATTGCATAGGAAATTAGAATTGGTAAGAGCGACGTGTGCTTCGCAAGCACTAAAGAATCTTGATAAGATTAGGACGCAATAGCGTGTGTAGAATCTTGATAAGGTCCATAGATTTCTAATGGACTAAATATGATAAGAATCTTTATTATTTTTAATTTTATAATGTTTGGAATTGTCAAACGGTCAAATTGACTTCGTCTTTCGTGGAGATTTAAGGGGATCGGAATTAAATCATGGCCACAAATGTCATTTATGGGGAGTATAAATACCAAGAAATTGTTATGTAAAAATCAAATTCATGGATGAATGAAATTGAGATCTCAAATTTAGACGCTTCCTTAGAAATCAGAATATCATATTTGTCATTTCTAAGTTTCAAGCAATTCTTGTGGTAGAATTGCATCCGAGCCATTCAATCAAGCCTTGATTAAGTTTGATTGCGGAGTGACTCGATTTAAAACAAGGTTTCCAAATCTTGCTCTAGATCTTCGATCGTAAGAGGTAATCTAATTCTAGCCTTATCTCTTGGTTGATTCGAATTTTGTATAAGTAGGTGTTAATTACTTGGATTCAAGTGTTCTTGCTTCAACAAAAGCATGATTCGTTGGATTGAGGATTAGGGTTGCTTTATCAAAATACCGTAGGATAGTGAGCGGTGATAAAAAATCTATACCTGTGTTTACCCAAAGATGTGATTAGAGGCCCCTAATAAAATAGTAGATCTCCACGACTCTAAAGAATGACTAAGGTAACTATTTAGACTATGAGACGTGTGAATGCTACGCTATCATTAGACCCTCCAATCCCTTTCCACTACAATATTAGTACTATTGAGCTAAGCACATGCTAGTTAGCGTAGTTTGAGCTTCTATTCCGCTAAATGGCCAGTGGTCTCTTGAATATGGCCACTATCTTGTTAACCTGTTCCTTAAAAAGGGAGTGTGGGATAACATGAGATAGCCTAGTTGCTGGCTAATGCAGAAGTATCACATCCCCCAAATATAGGTGACTCTCTGGCCCTAAGTAAGAAACCAACCAACCTCTTTTCCAAGATGTTCATTCTAGAAATCACCGTATTGCCTGATTAGAATTTTATGAGGACGTGCCTCAACCTAGGTATTCGATCCCTCACTGCATAAGCAAAGCAAGTTTCCATGGTCAAAGAATAGAAAGATGGTACAAATTAGTAAGAAAAGGTATCATCTAATCTGTTACTTCAACTTCCTTTTACACTTTGGTACAAGTACCGTCGAGCCAAGTCTAGGCCAACTAGGATTGTGTGAACGATAGTTCATTTTGATTATCTTGCATAGTAGATCCGTCAAAAGAGGGGACGTAGGATTATGAGGGTAATCTTAATAGTTGACAAGCATAGGGGATCACTTCCCTAACCTTGGGTGACTAGATTGTCCTGTTGGTAGGGTTCGCCAATGAACCTCCCATGGATGATGAGAGTAGCCTAGCACTTACCATGCAATCCCAATTAAAATCTGGGCATGTATCTTTGATGAAATGCATATCTTTGTTCATTTCATACATTACATAACCATTTCTTATCATTACATAAGGTGAATGTACTCTATGCTACCATACTTTCATAATATGTCACATTTGCAATAGCATAATAAGTAAAAATGAAATTACAAAACGTAACATTTGTCATTATAACAACACATCATAACATAATATGCAAATATAGAAATCACAAGGGACGACACAAGCAAGGGCCACTGGGCATCCGCCACTCGTGCTTCAAACAATTCATCGAACCAAAACAGTAGTGAAGAAACTTACCAGGGTAGCTAAGTTGAAGTCCCTAAATCGTACTTGGAGCTAGTTCAATTTTTCCCTTTGAAATCCAAGTAAACCTATGCGAGTTCACGACACTTAATTACCATAGAATAACCTCACCCGTCGTCCTCAACTCTTTTGTTTGAAAATGTTTTGAGTTCGTTTCTTATTTTGTGTTTTAAATATTGTCGTGCTGTAAATTACTTATGTGCCCACATTATTTTGTTATAATATTGTCACACCCTCTGATCGCCCTTCATGATTCCATTGGTTTTAGACCTCTAAAGGTGTTCAATCCAAAGTCTCGACCCACCAATCTACGTGCTTACCCTAGACTTAACTCGATTCTGTTGCTTATTCTCAAAAGGGAGGGATCACACAATCATTCACCAGGAGTCACACATGCTCAATGGGGCGGTAACTTCCATCGAGCACCTAGAGGGCTGATAAATAAACATCTCATATACTGTCACAGCATGATTACTTACACTAGTAGTAAAGTATATCCAGATAGTATACTGGGTAAGACAATAAATTTCAACAACAAGCTCATATCAGACTAAACCATAGAACAGTGTGACGAGTGAGTTCAAAGTGTTCGAATTCAAAATAGGGAATATGCGCTACATATATACGATATATTTAACCGTATTTTTTTTATTTACGAATTAAACAAAAAGAGAGAATCTAAGATATTTAAATAAGATTTAAATATCTTAATCAAATATGTGTCGGAATTGATTGGGATTGACATTTGAATGGATATTAAATATTAATTAAATAGTTTAATTAATCAGTTAATATTACTTTAATTGAAATTAGTTATTCAAATTAATTGTTGAATTAAAATGAAGAAAGTCAAAATGTTGACTTCATTTAATGGAAAAATCCATGTCAGTAGAATTTTGAGGTGTCAAAATTTGGTTTAACCAAACTTGCATTCTTGCCAAATAAACCCCACAAATTTGAGTGGAATTTTGAGGGTCAAAATTTGGTGAACTCAAACTTGCATGCTTGCCACATAATCCCAAACATTTGAGCGGAATTTTGAGTGTCAAAATTTGGTGATCTCAAATTTGCATAACATCAAACATAACTCTATAAATAGAGTGATCATGGTACATGGAAGAGCTTCCTTGTTGAAAAACCTTGAGAAAAACTTTTCACAAACACTCTCTTCATATATACAAAATCCCTCCCAAGTTTAGTCATTCACTGGATTCCACAATCCCGTTCTAAGGTCGGAGGATAGTGGTGAAGACACTAATGATGGTTCGAAACTAGTTCGCGTGGAAAAAGGAATTTGAACTATAGAAGGTTAGTATTCAAACTCATTAAGTTTTAATACTTATGAACATACTAGTTATTTACTATAATTGATGTTCTAAAAGTGCCTAAGATCCAAATTGCTTTCGCATGTATTATATTAACACCATCAGTCCTCTTGCTTGAGCTCGAGATCTTGCAAGCACGAGCGCCTAGCCTATGGTGTGACAACATTGGTGCCACCTATTGAATGCAAATCCAATCTTTCATTGATGGGCGAAGAATGTTGAGGTTGATTATTACTTCGTTCGTGAACGAGTATCGACTCGTCAGCTTGATGTGCGACTCATATCTTCCATGGATCAGCTCGCCGATATCGTGACAAAGTCACTGCCAGCTCCTTCTTTTAGTAGTTTTAGGCGCAATCTAAATTTAGTCAAGATTGATAGGGGGGTGTTAAACGTAGAATAAGTCATATTTGTACATAGTAAGATAATCTACTGTTAG
>NW_019268714.1:14297-14708 GCF_002738365.1 Cucurbita moschata
AAGACAATGGCATTTCCTTACGTCTTGGTTCTAAAGAATCATATCTATTAGAGTACCCTTGGAAATGATGTTGAGTTTCATTGGGTTGATTTAAACACAACTTCCAAAGATGTCAAGTTTCATTCAGTTGATTTCAACACGATTGTTGATCTAGACACAAGAAAACCCTTATTACTTTTCTATTTTCAGATTGGAGGTCAATTCCTTTGTACTTCTTGAGCTAAAATGTATACTGATGATAATAAAAATAAAACATGATACAATTATATATATATATATATAATATATATATATATTTCTTTTGGAAAGATACAAGTTGTAAGGACCGGGCTGACTCGATGACTTCATAAAAGACGGAAAAAATTTTAACGAAATAAAACAAGAAAATTTAAAACATAATATACATTATAT
>NW_019268714.1:15713-16852 GCF_002738365.1 Cucurbita moschata
GAAGTACTTAGGCTCTTTAGTTTTTATCCTTGACTCGTGGGTTGATATCATGATCTATCCAAAGGACCTTGGTCCTCAGATCCTTAAACTTTAGTTCTAATCTAAGGGCCTTAGTACTATGGTTCTTAGTTCTTGGTTCTTGGTCTTGGAACTTAGATCTTGATCCATGTTGTAGCCATTGATCTTTGTCTTGTTCTTGGTACTTTCTAGGTTCTTGTTCTGCTCTTGGTTCGTTCTCTAAGACAATCCACCTAAGATTTACCATACTAGTCATGAACCTGACAACCTTTGTCCAAGGTTTCATGCGTTCCAAGGGACAGAGTTTTATAATATTTTGTGGTTATCTAGTTCATGAACCGAAGGTAAATAACCTTAGGAGTATTATGGTCATTTTACATCATTTCATGGTTTACCTACTTAACCTTATCTAGTGACCACTATCCTATGCATGTGTCACGGTCTGTACTTGCAATGTCGTCATCAACCGTATAGAGGTGTCTTGCCTTTACTTGAAATAAATGTAGCACAAGACTTTAGTATTTTAAGAAATGTTCAGTAAGTGACCCCACTATTGGAGTCTAGTAATGTTAACACATGTAACCCATGATTAGATATGTAGTACTTTCCTACACACGACCCACACGTGCGAACACTAGTCTCCAAGCAGTTCACACCCTTGGACCCATCATAGTCAGGCTAGTTGTCCGTAACCGATTATTTGGAGGTTAGCAGACCCCCGAGTATCATACGAGGCATGATCATGATGATGATCGTCATCATCGTAGTGTACGCGTCCATGCTCATCATCATAAATGGGAAAGTAACCTGACGTATATGACTAGAATATGCATGAGATCCCTATAGTGTTCATCTTTAAATTATTTTATGACACAACCCTATACATCATTCACATATTACCGAAGGTAACATGCATGCATTGGCCTACATACGTTCATCATCATTAACATTGATTGGGGTTGTGTCTTAGAAAATTCATCTTCATAACACATTGTGGCATCTAATAAATCTACATCAACTTAATATGGAATATCATCATATTAAGTCATCTCATAATCAAGCAACTTATATCATCATGTTCTGATGTATCATCATCATCATGTCATCTATCATGTCATCAT
>NW_019268714.1:19728-45444 GCF_002738365.1 Cucurbita moschata
CCAAAATGGTAGGCATATTGAATCGGATAAAAGAGTCATTCTCACCCATGTAAATTAAAGAACAATCCCTCACAGGAGAAGTTCATAACTCACTCAAGATTAAGATCGAGTTGCACATGATCATCATGTGAAATATTAATCTTCTCAATTAACGGATTTATCAAGATTAAGATCGAGTTGCACATGATCATCATGTGAAATATTAATCTTCTCAATTAACGGATTTATAAAGAGAGATTAAATATTTTTTGGTCCGTTCTTATACAAAATTAATCTTCTCAATTAACGGATTTATAAAGAGAGATTAAATATTTTTTGGTCCGTTCTTATACAAAGTCATTGGATAGGATACCCCCACTTACATGTCTCCACATGAACGATTTGGATCAAATCATTTGTAACGATTACAAAGTGAGCCGTATCAATAGTTTTACCAGGATAAGACACCCAACCTTATCCATATACTATGGACTCTTTAGGTTATTACTTGAACACGATCCTCTTATATGTCAACCACATACTGTTCAAGATTACATTAACCTTGGATTTTCATACAATGGATAACAATTAAATTACAAATAAAATAATAAAAATTATTGTTAAAAGCCTAATAATTAATTACGAGGCTTTAGGGCATAAATCCCAACAAAGCCGAGCCAAAGTCAGTCAGTCGAGCAATCGAGCAAGTCAAGAGGAGGCACGCCCATGCACATTCAAGGGGGCTAGAGGCACAGGCGGGTTCTCGAGTGGTCGGGTTATGTTGCTCGTGTCATTCTTGCATCTGTGGGCTTTTAGTGGGCCGTGTGCGTTCGTGAGTTGCATGTGGGCTTCTTGTCGTGTGCATAGAGTGGCTGCAGATGGGTACACCCCGAGTCTAGGTCTGACCTGATTTTGACCCATGGATCCTTTCTTCCTCACGTGGCTCCCTCGATCCTCCGTCTTTTTTTTCTCTCTCTTCCTGACGCCCTTAAACTCCTCTCTCTGACGTTTCTCCACCTAAGATCTGGCCAGCGTGACTCTCTGCCTATACCTTCCACATCGACGATGCTTGAGTCCCTCGAATGCACCTACAATAATGATTTTTTTAATCATCACGAATCTCTCCATAAAACACCCACCTTACATGCACCGAAAATGTAGCATAATCAACGTAACACACTGTCAGGCTTTCAATTTTTGTGCTTGGAGATCATTGGTCATTTCTCACGTTGCATATCTTGTACTTCGTTGAGTGCTAAATTGAGCCCTTTAGTCTCACTTGTTGGCGCTGTCTCTTCTATGCATTAAACACTCACAAATGGCAGGGGTGCTTGGGTGATCGAAGTGCTGTGTGACAGAGTTTTTGTAGGGACATGGGTGGTTTCGTTTTGTGAGATCTTCGCCGCCTCATTGGAAATCTCGCAATTTTTGGCGAACTACTATATTTCTTTTTTGTGCCGCTGCAAGTACCTACTTACCGTGATAGGTTTATTTTATTTTATTTGTAATATAATATTTTTAAAAATAATTATCTTATTTGAATCCTATATACTAATATACATTCCAAGGTTGCAAATGTCACAAATACTTCAATATTGTGATTTAGATCAGAGTACTTCAGAAGCCATGGCATAATTTGAATTTTGTCCTCAACATGAACTAAATCAAAATCTTTGTAACGACCATCAATTTAAAAAAAAAAAAATTGTGCAATCGTCTAACGGCGTACACAGTGGCCCTGGCAATTGTCATGTATGCTTTATATTTTATGATGTAGTGAGTATATTATATGATAATGATCTATGATATATGATGACGTGATTGTGTTATATGATGATGCTATATGATGTTATATGATGCTCTACAATGTTTTTACATCATGATGTTTTATGATGATGATGATGCATGACAACATAACGATGTAAGACGTAAGATTGTGAGATTACTTAATATGACCTTATTAAATATTAAGACGAGGCGCATGTTTTAAATTCATTGATGCATTATGACGATTATTTTTCTAATGCATAACCCTAATTAATGTTAATGATGATGAACATAAGAAGACCAATACATGCATTAGGGTAATATGTGAATGAAATATAGGGTTGTGTCATATAGATGTAATAAAGATGAAAACATATAGGGACTTCATGCATTTTGTGTATACATATACATCAAGCTACTTTCCTTTTTATAATGATGAGTGCAGACGCGTACACTATGATAATGATGATGCTCATGCCTTGCATGACACTCAAAGGTCTGCTGACCTTCAATGTCGCTACGTACAACTAGCTCGACGCTCGTACGTGTTGGTCCAAAGGGTGCGAATCGCTAGGGATCCACGCTCCTACATGTTGGTCATTTGTAGCAAAATACTACACATCTAATTTTGTCTGAACTGGAGGTTACCCCTGTGATAGTTTTAACGATCGGTCCCTAAATTATGATTTGCGTGTGTTTACATTACCAGACCCCAATAGTGGGGTAATGTATGAGTATTTCTTAAAATACCATGTCCTATGAGTATTTCTTAAAATACTCAAGTCATGTCCTACTTCTATTTTCAGGTAAAGATAAGGCACTCCTGTACGGCTGACGATAAAATTGCAAGTAGAGACCATGACACGTGCACAAGAGAGTAGTATTTTATTTTCTTAGACAGGTTAGTATAGGGTGTGTGTAATAGCCCAAAAATAAATAAATAAATAAACAAATAAAAATAATTATAAAAATAGTTTAAATAATAATAATTAATTAATTAATTAAAAAAAAAACAACAACCTTTCCCCACTTCTCCCCACTAACCTCTCATCCTCCCACAATTATCTCTCCTCAACCCATTCTTACACCAGAAAGTAATAGCTATTATTGTCAGATTTACTTAGAAAAAAAAAGAAATGAGAATGATCTTTATCCAATTGAGATTTTCGAGAGATTTACCTGAAGATCATATATTAAATCTTCATTTTCTTTTATCCTATTTTTTTTTTTCAGAAATCACAACCATAGTTAAATCTTCATTGAATTATTATAATGATCTAGCTTTGAGATAGAAACTAAATGTCAATCATTTATACGATTCTAGTCAATCATGTCAGATTAGTAATATTAGATTAAATTTTCATCAGCAGCCAAATGAATAGATTAAAGATAGAATGACCCAGAAAACTTCTGAATAGGAAACACTGAGATGAAAGATTTGGAAACAGAGATTGCTAGAAATAGAAATTTGGAATGCATGAGAACACAATTAAAAGGGAACGGATAAAAAAAAGAAGAGTAGGGAATTAAAAACCACAAACTAAATATAGAGGGAAAGGTAAACAGATGGTAATACAAAGAGTAGTAAAGCCCAGAATAACTTGAAATAAGTGTATCTACTTTCTAATACAACGGTATGAAAAATAAGATTTTTAATAAAAATATAATTATAGATATATAACATTTCAGACTTTTAACAATGAACCAAGGTAAATTAGAGAAATAATGTTGTAGAGTTCAAACCTGAAACTAATGTCATGGGTTCATATAGGTTGACTCGGATTTCAAAGGACGGAATCGAACTTTAATTAAAGAAATATTCGTGACAACGGCTTAAGCTAGCCAGGTAAGTGACCTTACTATCGGCATGGTTATATTTTGATGTTGACACGTGCCCTGTGGTTCTGCACGTGTCATATATATTGATATGTGTGAATTGTCTGTAGATCAATATGCTTCCTATATATTATGTATATGTTATAATATGTGAATTGTATGATAATAGTTACTGTACGATGTGTTCAAGGATATGTTTGAGATAGGATACAAGAAGGAAGCACAAAACGAAATGTAACAATAGGAGTAAAATACGTTCACGAAACGTTACGGTTAGGTTACATACCGGAGTGATATGGATAAGAGAGATTGATGGAAGAATACGGTTAAGTTACGGGTAGAAAGGGATAGGTTTGTGATAGATTGATAGAACGATAGCGTTAGGTTAAGTTCTTGTGATGATATGACTAAGGTACGTTCACGTAATGATATGTTTGTGATAGGTATAAGAACGTTGAGGCTATGATAAGTTAGAGAATGATATGACTATGAAGTGTTTACGTTATTACTTGTTTATGATATGATACATTGTGATGCAATATGTCATGGTATGATTTGTATATGATGAAATGTTATGTTAAAAGCATAGAACGTTATGTTAGGTCTCTTAAATTGTGTGTGTATACAGCATGATATAAATGACATGAAATTACGATAAATGACATAAAATATAACCCCGTTAGAATTATGTATGATTTGAGAACGGAAGAATGAGAAATGATATGATATGAATGATGAACGATATCTGAAACGATATGAAAAATGATATGATATGTACTTAATGCTAGTAGGGTTGTATTAAAGGATAATGAAATTGTAGAAGTAGTGGGAACCTCATGCATATGGGGGGATACCCCTATCCCATCACGAGGGTACGGATGCGTACATCCAATAGTAGGACAACGATCGTTATGCTTTGTATAGCGCTGCCGTGATGGTTACTAGTTCTAACGGCTCCCGGCATAAGGGGCTCCTAGAGTATGCCCACCGGATAAGGAAAGTGGCCCAACGGTGTGCAAACTAGCTGGTGAGCTCATACTCGCATGTATGGGCTGTGTGTAGAGTATATATGGTACACGTCCACGATTACCCGTTAGGACAGCACTGTAGGGAAAACGAAATGAAACGAAGCGAAAGATAGGTCCCATCATTTCATTGCATGTGATTGTTGCATTTATCCCTTACTGAGTATTTTTTTAAATATTCATGCCATGCGCTACTACATTTTTCAGGTTAAGGCAAGGCATTCCTGTACAGCTGACGACGACATCGCAACTCGAGATTATGGAAAATGCATAGGATAGTGGTATTTATTTTCTTAGACTTAGGCTAGAATAGGATGTTTTAAACTTAAACGCTTATTTATTTTATTTCGGGTCTTTTGTTGTGTCGTTTTAAAAATGTTTTCGAAACATGTAAGTCCATTGCTGTATTTTAAGTTAAAGGTTATGTTTTATGGAATTTAAATGAAGTCTTCCACATTTAATGTTTATGGTACGTATACAGTAGCGACCTTAAATTAAGTAGAAAATTTTAGGTCGTTACGGAGTGTTTTACTTTTGATGTTTTAATTATTTTTTTTATTTATTATTTCCTTAGGTGGTCTTAAAGATGCTTGCGAAGGCCTAAATTTATGGGAGTATTTTGAATTTATATTTTAAGATAAAGTTTTAAATGTTAGTTCAGTATAAGAGCATAGACATTAGGTTACTAGAAATCTAGGATCGTTACAATCTTTCATCCAACAAAAGTAAAAGAGTGGTCAGATTCTAGATTATATTACCCGACAAAGAGGTTAATTAAATATTGAATTTCTTATGTGTTTGTATGGTTACTTTTTCCTTAATCATTATCAACAAAAAGATCATTATAAGGTAGGTTTTGCTGGATTGAAACACTCATCCAAATATAACATATTTTAACTTGGATGTAACATATTAGAACTGTATGGTATACATTTAAATAAATAAGAGGTTTAGATGGTATAACGGGTGAATCTTTATCGTACACCCACTTGATTTAGCTATATATATATATATAAAAAAAAAAAACAAACAAAACAAAATGGATTTGTGAACAAATAAAAAGTTACCAACTTAAACTAAAAAAAAGTAAATAAATAAAATGAAGCCAAAAATGAATTCTCAAAACATATTTTGTGGGGTCGTATTGCTTTCTTTTACATCAAACATGATTATTAGCTCATGTTTTGCACAATCTGACTCAAAGATATAACGTCCATTCTCCCCATGGGAAGTTGCGATTTGGAATCATAGGAAGGATTCAACTCTCTTGGCTCACTGCAAGTCTAAAGACAACTATTTAGGCCAACATGAAATTTGCCATGGAGAGAAATACTCTTGGACCTTCAAAGAAAATTTTTGACAATCAACATGGTTTTTGTGCAATTTTTTGGTAGTAGAAAACAATGGCATTTCCTTACGTCCTGGTTCTAAAGAACCATATCTATTAGAGTATCCTTGGAAATGATGTTGAGTTTCATCGGGTTAAATTCAACACAATTGTTGATCTAGACACAAGAAAACCCTTATTACTTGTCTATTTTAAGATTCGAGGTCAATCCTTTTAAATTGTTGAGCTAAAATGTATATTGATGATAATAAAAATAAAACATCATATAGTTATATATAATATATATATATATATATATATTTTTTTTTTTTCTCTGAAAAGATACAAGTTGTAAGGACCGGGCTGACTCGATGACTTCATAAATGACGAAAAAATTTTAAAACATAATATATATTATATCAAAAAAAAGTTCATACATGAGTTTTTAAAACACAACCCAGCAGTTAAGACACAAAATATGGAATGGACACAAAACATTTTAAAATAAAAAGGTTTAGGACGACGGGTGAAACTTGTCTATAACACCTACTCCAAAGTTCGATCCCAACCTCGAAAATCTCCTTATTACCTGAAAGATATGAAAAATAAGGAATGAGTACAAAGACTCGATAAGTAGCCTATTTGTAGACTCTTAATTGTGTCCTTGATATGCTAGAGTATCACACTCTTTCTTTTCTTTTTCTTGTTCTTGTTGTAAGTATTTATGCTCTTTAGTTCTTATCCTTGACTTGTGGGTTCATATCACGATCTATCCTGAGGACCTTGGTCCTTGGATCCTTAAACTTTAGTTCTAATCTAAGGGCCTTAGTACTATAGTTCTTAGTTCTTGGTTCTTGGTCTTAGAACTTAGATCATGATCCATGTTAGTCATTGATCTTTGTCTTGTTCTTGGTACTTTCTAGGTTCTTGCTCTGCTCTTTGTTTTGTTAAAGATATTTAATACTAAATTATAGTTTACCATATACATCATATTTGATATTTTATTATAGGCAAATATTTAAATATTTGTCGTCTTACCGTAGGTATCTTTTCATATATTGTTCTTTCCCTTTATTACTATTCCCATATTCTTGTAATTTATGTGATTATAAATAGAGAACTTTCACACACCATTTAAGTGTGGTGGTTTAGCAAACATTCTCAGGTTCGTTCTCCAAGACACTCCCCCTAAGATTTACCATACTAGTCATGAACCTGACAACCTTTGTCCAAGGTTTCATGCATTCCAAGGGATAGAGTTTCATAATATTTGGAGGTTATGTAGTTCATGAACCGAAGGTAAATTACCTTAGGGGTATTATGGTCATTTGACATCATTTCTTGGTTTACCTATTTAACCTTATCCAATGACCACGAAATTTCATATATAGTCTTAACATATCATATGCATTTGAGTTAACATGTAGCAGTTCATGCAATATTAACAAACATGCTCAACGGGAATATAACGTCCATCTTCATTGGGAGCACATATTTCACAAGTTTTCCTTCCTACTTTATCATGCATACATATGTATCATATTCTCACTCTAAAATGATTTCAGAGTTAATCATATCTAGATCCCATTGATTTTCTTAATTAATTTATTTGCCTGGCTTACATGCTAATATGGTAGGTCCGGCTAGCTAGGTTTAGCAATTTTACAATATGCATGCTTAATCCAAGTGTTTCCTACACTTACTACTCGTGGGAATCCAAATGGTTACTTTCTTGGTTAACGCGTATTTTCCCGATCTCAAGTCTCTCGCGGGAGAGGGTTCCAAAAATTATAAAATTTCCTTGATGGGTCCTAATTCACTAATAATAAGGTCAGTATTGGAATTGGGATGAAAAACAAGCAAACAGGCGAAAAACGGGTAAGAATAGGGGACTTCACGTGCTTGCACGCACAGGCAAGCTCCTCTACGCGTTGGCACACGCCCCCCACATGCAATGCACACACGCGGTAAGCTTGGGCATCGCGCAAGCAGTGGCGCACATCGAACCCCAACGACCCAAACTTACCCTTCAATTTTTTTGGGCGACACACATGGCGCACAGGGAGTGGCAAGATCCTTAGGTTGGACTATGGTCGCCAGATCGGTCACGGGTCAGTTTGGTGGTTCTAGACGCTGTTCGATTCATGTGAGCATTTTGATTTCGGTTTGACCTTAACCCAAGCGTGCTGACGCGAGTCAATAGGTAGGCTGAATGCATTTCTCTAGTGAAATGCTTCCACATGTTACTCACCAGTTCCACCGAGCTCCTTTGTACATTAGACGACGTGTGGCGGCAATTTTCTCATGCGTTTTCTCAATTTTTCAGATTTCATCAGTTTCATGTGTTCAAACCATTTGCTTCAGATTTTGGTAACTTTTCCCACATAACTTGGATTGACTTGGTTTCTTCACCAAAGTCTAGATTTTTTATTCACCTACATTGACATATTTTTCTTTTATTTTTTTTTTTATTGAATATAGAATGAATTAAATTCATTCAAAGATACTAGAAAATGTGAAACTCACGATTTTCTATTCTTGACCAGTTCACCTAAACTCCGATCAAGCTCCAATTTTTGTTCAAGATTACTTCAAGGAACCTGTGTGAATCTTCTTTTAATTATACACCTCAAAACTTCAATCCATCATTCAAGAAACTCCTTAAATCTAGGAAAAATCAAAACCAAAAGGTCATAGTCTTACCTTTTCCATTCTCGGATTTTCTAGTCGGAATGGGCAAATCCACCCCCCAAACTCTTCTTCTAGCACCAAGAGGAGTCTTGATTCGAAGTTTCTTGCCTTCGATTCGATCTCCAACGGCGGATTTGAGGCAGCCGATTTCTCTGTTCTTCTTTTCTTTCAAAATCCTAACTTCTTATCCCTTCTTCTTTTCTTCCCTTTTCTTTCCCTTTCTTGTGATGACTCAACTATCAAGACTCCTCAAGTAGGAGTAGGGGCAAAATGACCGTGTCCCTATGTTGATCTTATCCGTTTTTTTTAATCTTAATGGTTGGTTACTCGAAACACATAGCATGTAACCCTAACCTTGATAACCATTTTCTTAAATCACCTCGTAGAGTGACCATTAGTGGATGATTACTGAAAACACACCGTGTATAACCCTAACCACAACCTCCTTAATCATCAAAGGTAACCTGCATGCATTATGTCCCAAACTGTTTATTTTCATGAGCAACCATACATTATGCCACACAACTCATATCAGATATATTTTCAATCATCAAACATAATTATGCATGCAATAGGTCTTAAAACATTTATTTTTATAGTCAACATCCATCCTATCACACAACACTCAACCATACAATACCAAACATATTCAACCCTGGTAGAAAAAGGGCTAAGTTTCAATACGAAGACCTCTTACTTGGAGAGCTTCTTTTCTAATCGGCCCTATAGATATTGGTCCAACTTCGACTTAGATCGAGCCTACATTTAAACACCCAAGTTTAACCAACCTAACTTGACATGATACAACGACTCCTACAAATCATGGGGTTTTATTGCTTACCTTCTTCATACGTAGAGGTTGGGTCAAATTCGAACTATTCAGAAAAGAAACCACATTGTAACTTCATTGGTTGGCGCATTGTACCTTGGTTATGTTTACTCCTTCAAATAGTGGTTTTGGCAATGATGACAGTGTTCAATTCGTGATGGCGACGACAATTTGATGCACGATGGCGACTGACCGTGGTGGCGTTGGACGGCGTGGGTGATGGTGACGCAGAACACCGCAAGTGATGGACGGCAACGACGATTTAAAGAAGATGATGATAAAGAGGAAGAACAAGGCCGCGACTAGGGTTTTTGAGTTGCTGTCTTGTCTCAGGCTTCGTGCTCTATTACATGGGTGGTTGACTTTTATGGCTTTTACTTGCTGAACCCTAGGGTTCATTTTTTAATGTATTGGGCTTGGGCCTAGGGTTCAACTTTTAATTTATTGGGCTTGGGCTAGGGTTTATGCTTCTAAATCTAGGGTTTATTTTAATGTATTGAACCTTGAGCTCAGAATTTGGGTTCTACGCATCCAACCATGTCTGAAATTGGAAAGAGTTTAAGGTCAAGTCATGGTTTTAAAGGATATATCCCATCATTAAATGTGTGTATTGCATTACTAATCCCAACAATGGGGTAACTTAGTTAGTATTTCTTAAAATATTCAAGCCACATGCTACCCTTATTTTTCACGTAAAGGTAAAGCGTTCCTGCATAGGTGACAATGAATTCTAAAATTACCATGGAAGAAATCATGATAGATAAGTAGTATGCATTGATTTTCATTTAGTAGTTGAGAGGATGATTATTTCATTTTTCACGTTCAAAGACTATGTTGGTTTTATTTTCTTATTTTAAATTAAACGTGTAAGTTCATGGCTTCATTTGCAAATATTTTATTTCAAACTTCCACATACGTTATTTATGGTATTCATGTGATGATGCCTCTAATTTAAGCAAGAATATTAGATTGTTACATTGCTTGAGTGTAATATGTGATGAAAGAATGAGGGTTGTCCTGCATGATATATTACGCCACGAAGAAAAATATGTGGACGTCGTGCATATTTGTATGTTCACGTGCACCGGGATACTTCCCCTTTATGATGAAGTATGGATGCGTACACTATGAGACGAAAATGATTATCCAAAGGAGCTAGTCCGACTAGTAGGCTCAGAGGGTGCACAAGCCCACCTAGTGGGCCCATGCTCGCACATGTAGATTGTGGGCAGAGAAGTACCACATATCCAATTTTTCCTGACTAGAAAGTCGGCCAAGAGAATAGATTTAAAATTATAGTTCTCATCTATGCATGTGTTTGCATTCACCAACCCCAATATTGGGTCACTTAAGGAGTATTTCTTAAAATACTCAAGCCTTGTGTTATTCTTAAATTTCAGGTAAAGGCAAGGTACCCATGTATGGTTGACGACGACATCGCGTTGAAGATCACAGAATCTTTGTTAGTGTAGTTGCATTTTCACTTCTTAGATATTATATTAGATTAGACCATTGTTTCAATCTTTTCTTTGGTTTTATTTATATTTCACATTGAATATTTTTTATTGTTTTATTTCAAGGCTCTTCATGTAAATGTATAAGTCCATGACATCATTTTATTAATTATTTTAAATTATGTATAGGCATAAAATGGTCAGTCATGCATATGGTATAACAACAATTAAAAAGAAAAAAAAAACCAACTTACCTCAATCTCTCCGGGCCAACCTCTCACACACTTCCCCTAGATACTAAACCAACTCTCCTTGCTCTCTCCCACTCTTCCATGTGTCATTGCATTGTCCTAACACCACCAGATCTCCCATAGTCAAAAATGGAAATGTTTCTCTTGCAATCACAACGGGAATAAATTATGTCCGGTGGATACAAGCTTAAGGGCAAGTCGAGCCAATCTTAAAAATAGAATAGAACGTCGGTCAAGGCAAACCAAGTAAATGACCTTATTATCGACATGGTTATATTTAATACTGACACGTGCCCCGTGATTATGTACATGTCATTTATTTGATATGTATGAATTTTTTTTGTATCAATATGACTATGATATGACATGCATATGAATGATATGATAACTCTTACGTTATGATATGTGTGAGATAGGATACGAGAAGGATGCGTTGAACGTAATGTAATAATATGACTATGATATGATTAATATAACGATATAGTTTAGTTATGTATAGAAAACGACATGGTTATGATAAATTGAAAAAAAAAACGATATGTATAGGTTATGTCTAGAAAATGATATATTGATAAAACGATAAGGTTAGGGTACGTTTGGAAAATAATATGACTAAGGTATGTCCATGAAATGATACGACTATGAGATGTATAAGGACGATAAGGCTATGACAAGATTAAACAAACGATATGGCAGGGATATGCATATGAAAACGATATGAGTATGAGATGTTGTGATACGATATGAAAACAATATGATATATGTTATAGTACGATATATGTGATAAATTGATATGTTTATGTTATGAAATATTGGGATACGATATGTTATGGTATGATATGTATACGATGAAAATTGTTATGTCTGGAAATATGGAAATGTTATAATATGACATATTTATGCAACTGAGTTACGAAATAAACATCTTGGAAAGCTGCAAGCAAACATCAAAATGGCAAAAAGAAAGGACAAGAAACAATGTCAAGGCAATAAAATTGAGAAGTAGGAAAGAAATACCCTATCGAGGAGGTGAAATTAAAGAACACATTAACAATCACTCCGCTATAATAGAAAGGAGGAAAATGCTAGACGAAAGAAGCTGGCTCGAACACAAAAATGGAGAGTGTAGGTGAATGAAATGGTAACGTACACAAAAATTAGGGAAACTTACATACCTACCCAGCTCGAACATTACAATGTACGTGAATGAAAGAGTAACGTACACAAAAATTAAAAAATAAAATATGCTTCAACTACATGATACTACAATCTTGAACACTTATAAATTTTTGTATTTTTTCTAATTAATTAATGTTGTTGATAATTATATAAGGTGAACCATTTATCTTGATCAATAGAATTAATACTTTATTTTCACAGTTTTTAGTATTTTTTTTATAGCATCTATTATAATTACACAAAAATAATATAAAAAGTTTCAAATTTGTAACAACGTCAACCATCAAGATCTTAAAAAAAAAAATACATTATAAAAAATACATTATACCGTTTGTTTAGCTATAATTTTTACATGTACAAACAAATTAGAGAGAAAGCTCAAACATATACAAACAAACCTACCCAGCTCGAACATTACAATGTACGTGAATGAAAGAGTAACGTACACAAAAATTAAAAAATAAAATATGCTTCAACTACATGATACTACAATCTTTGAACACTTATAAATTTTTGTATTTTTTCTAATTAATTAATGTTGTTGATAATTATATAAGGTGAACCATTTATCTTGATCCATAGAATTAATACTTTATTTTCACCGTTTTTAGTATTTTTTTTATAGCATCTATTATAATTACACAAAAATAATATAAAAAGTTTCAAATTTGTAACAACGTCAACCATCAAGATCTTAAAAAAAAAAATACATTATAAAAAATACATTATACCGTTTGTTTAGCTATAATTTTTACATGTACAAACAAATTAGAGAGAAAGCTCAAACATAAACAAACAAACCGGCCATCCTTGCCCACATGAATGGTAGCTAACACAATAACAAACATAAACCACAAATCCCCTGATCAAATCACTAAGCCAATCATTATAAATTCAAAAGATCCATTCACAAACTGCTATTAACTTCTCCTGCTGTAGTCTTGGATTCCATGACGGAGTGATAAGAAACATGTAATCCAATAAAGATAAAGTAAATCAACAAAATCTCAGTCCAGATTCCAAACCTTTCAAATGAAGCTTTGTGGATGGAGCCAAGAAGGAAAAGGTTGATGGCAATCGATAGTGAAGGCAGCCACGGGACGAGCAGCACGCCCCACACGCGAGGCTTTTTGGCCTGTGGGACACCGAGCCATAGGGCTAGAGTTGAGAGAAACCATATGGAATTGGATACCACCTAGCCGATCCAGCCGTTACTTGAGCCCTAGTATACGGTGGTTGCTATTGAAGATCCCAGGAGTAGAACCAGGCAAATTATGAGCTTGTTTCGGTTGGATGGTGTTGTTTCACCGCTGACGTAGTAGCGTCGAACAATCAGGCCAATGGCTACGAGCATGAAGATGAAGAGGGTGGAGATAGAGAGGAGGTTCGAGAGGATTCCCAAGCTTGTAAAGAAGGCGATTATTGCTGTTGTAGCGAGCATTGTGGCTGTTGCATTCACTGGAGTTTCAGTCCTTTCATACACTTTGGCAAACCATGGTGAGATCATGTGGGTTCTAGCAATGTGCGTGAGATAGCGTGCCTGTCCAACAGAATTAACCAACAACACGGTGGTCATGCCTTTAATAGCACCAGCAGCCACAATGTACTTAGCCCAACCCCATCCAACAGCCTCAAAAGCCACTGAAAATGGCGCGTCCTCATCAATTTGTTGGTACGGCTGCATCAAGCACAAAGTAACTGCAAGAATGCAATAGGCTAATGTGGTGATCACCATTGACCCAACAAGACCAATAGGTATATCTTTAGCAGGGTTCTTAGTTTCCTTAGCCATTGTCGAAACGACGTCGAATCCAACGTATACAAAGAACAAAATGGAAGAGGCTACGAAGATGCCACGAGGGCCATAGGGGGAAAAGGGAGTGAAGTTTTTTGGGTTGGCCTTGGTGAGGCCGGCAATGACAATGAAGAGGATGATGGCAACGTGGAAAATGGAAGCAATGTAGTTTAAGCGGGAGGACCTTTGGTGCTGGCTACAGCCAAGGTGTAAATGACGATGATCACAATGATGGCGATGGGGTCGAGCTGGTTGTAGGAGTCAAGGAAAGACGAGACGTGGATGCGAAAATCGTTCGGATGTTGATTGCACAAAGTATAAGTCGACGACATTTTTTTTTTATATTTCACATTGAAGATTTTTTGGTTGTTTTTGTTTTAACACTCTTAATGCAAATGTATAAGTCCATGACATTATGTTATTAATTATGTTAAAGAGTGTTTCCACGTAAAATAGTCCCTTCATGCCTATGGTGTAAAACCCGTGAAAAAAATAATTAAAAAAATCAACTAATCCCATCTCTCCTCCTCACACGCCCATTGTCCTAACACCACCAGGATCTCCCATCATTAAAAAAAAATGGAAATCTTTCTCTTACCATTACAACTTTGAATCAATTCCGTCCATTCTGTCCCATCGCAATTCAAGCAAATCTTAAAAATAGAATAGAATGTCGGCTAAAGTCAACTAAATAAATGATGTTATTATCAACATCGTTATATTTGATGTTGACACGTGCCCCGTGGTTATGCACATGTCATATATATGATATGTATGAATTGTTTATGAACCGATATGACTATGATATGATATGTATATATTATAATATGTGAATGGTATGATAACTCTTACGTTATGATATGTTTGAGTAGGATACGAGAATGATGCGATGAACGTAATGTAATGACATGACTAAGATATTATTAATATAACGATACGATTAGGTTATGTATAGAAAATGATATGGTTATGAAAGATTTAAAAAATGATGGGTATCGGTTATGTATAGAAAATGATATGATTATGATAAATTGATAAAACTATATGGTTAGGGTACGTTTGGAAAACAATATGCTAAGGTATGTCCATGAAATGATACGACTATGAGATGTACAAGGACAATAAGGTTATGACAAGATTAAGAATACGATATGACTAGGATATGCATATGGAAACAATATGCCTATGAAATGTTTACGAAATGATACGATTATAATATGACATGTTAATGACGAATATATATATATATATATGTGTGTGTGTGTGTATTGTAATACGATATGAAAATGATATGATATATGTTCTGGTACGATATATGTGATAAATTGATATGTTTATATTATGATTTATTGTAATACGATATGTTATGGTATGATATGTATACGATAAAAATTGTTATGTTTGGAATTATGGAAACGTTATGATATGACATATGTATAGAAAATGATTGATATGATGTGATTGACATGCAAAACGACGAACTAGCATGAAATACAATCCTATGTCGCATTTATGAAATAGAACCAATGACCGTGAAATTTTTATTTTTTATATATATTTTTTTATCTGATCCGTTACATTATGTCGCATTTATGATAAGGGCCCATTTATGGTAAATTCCGCATTTAAAGTATAGTAATGACCTTAGATTAATTAGGTAAAATTTAGGATATAAATGGTATCAGAGCCAGACACCGGACAATGTGTCAGCCTTCTCGCTGTTCCTCGAAGAGGGGTAGACACGAGGCGGTGTGCCAGTAAGGACGCTGGGCCCCAAATGGGAGTGGATTTGGGGGCAGTCCCACATCGATTCGAGGAAGGAAAGAGTGCTAGCGAGGACGCTGGGCCTCGAAGGGGGGTTGATTGTGATGTCCCACATTGGTTGGGAAGGAAAACAAACCACCATTTATAAGGTGTGGAAACCTTCCCCTAGTAGACGCGTTTTAAAGCCTTAAGGGGAAGCCCGAAAGGGAAAGTCCAAAGAGGACAATATCTGCTAGCAGTGGATCTGTAACGTTACAATGTTAGTATAGGTTGAATTTCATTAACATTATTAGTATAGGTTAGTATAGAGTATTTAATTCAACATTGTTTTTCATTTATTTTCCTTGTATTTGTTTACCCACGAAGAAATAAAGGATGTATGAATTAATATCAAAATCATAAAGTGTCCATTAAAGCAATTCCACATTAAAGGTAAGGTTAGGAGCAGAGTAATGACCTTATAGATTAAATAATTAAAATTTAGGGTTGTTGCCTATGGTCTCTCAACTCTTCTCTTTCCATTAATATTATGGGAGATTCATCCTAATTTTAAATAATATATTAATAAAATAATTATTTAGAGGAAGAGGATTAGAAGTGACAAAATTAAGTTCGGGTTGGATGTTCTAAATGTTAAAATCCAAAAAAGGTCATTGCAGCAAAATTTCAAGTACTGTATGCAGAGGATACATATCAACCTAAACAATTTACTTAGTTCATACCCAACAATCTCATTGTCATATCCTCACCTTTTATAGCTTAATCAAAATAGTTGGGATTTATGTACTAGCATTTATTGTTGCTCTAGGTCATTTGGATATGACTCACGATCGAAATATGTTGAAACAAATAAAATAAGCAAAATGGACTACTTGAGAATAGAGATTTCTTGAAACAAAGAACCCTTAATCACTTAGCTTTTCAATTCTATTTGTTGACGTGAAAAAGAACCTACATTTCATGAGTATGAGTATTTACATGGAAAACACTAACAAATTTCATAAACTTTCTCAATAAGTCAGCCCATACTATCAATTCTACTAATCAAAAGACTAACAATTTAATGAACTTATTCCGGTGACTACTAAATAATTATCCTAAAATTGCTAGGTTAATAACTTCTTTTACTAAGTTAAGTTCTAATCTTTTAATCGAGTTTGACATTCCTATCATTTGGACTTTAAACAATGTTAAAAGATAAGAGTAAGCATCCATACATACAATACAAAGAGCCTAAACTAAGAATTAAGAAAAAAGAACTTAAGGGTTTAAGTTCAATGTGTAAAAGGAAAAGGTTTAAAACAAAAGTGAAATGAACATGAACAACGCAACGTTAAAATGACATCTCATAAGAAAAGAGTGGACGAACAGTCCATAGAGAATGGATTGCAGATGACATGGTTCAAATTGTAGTGTGGATGAGCAACATCCATCACCACGAACTGCATATCCTCTGATGGTTTTCAAGGGTGCTTTCTTTGGTTGATGAACCAGTTATTGATCTGTTTCAAGTCTAGCCTCGTCGACTCTGCCAGCGCCACTTTCAGCGACTCCAAGTACAAGCACATTCGTTACTAGACTATCAACTATGCCACACTGGCCAGAGTCAAAATGTTAATGGGGTACCGATGGATATGGCCATTCGTTTCTATTTGATTACCGACTATCTACACATATTTTCAAAATTTTAAGTTTGGACAATCACATAAATAAACTTAGAAAACCTGTTTTTGCTATTGTTTTACGATTTTTACTTGAAATTTAAAATTTTGTTACAAAAATGAAAACCATTTTAAGAAATTGAAAGAAGAATCAAACAAAATCAACCAACACATCTACCCATGAGAAGAAGATGATTCAAACTATGTTCATGGGGGAGAAAATGTAAGGTCTTCTAGTATGATTTGATATTACAACTAATACCCTCGCCCTAGTCGTAATTTGTTTCTTCTTCTTTTTTGGAGGTCTTAGAGTGTGATTTTCAAACTGGGGCAGAAGGGAAAGATGTTCGTGAAGGAGCTTAGAAAAAAATGTTAATCAAATTGAAAATTCGAGTCAAAGTCAACTAAAAAAAAAGGTACAGTTGCCCCCACAACCACTTTGAGGGGGGATTGAACATACGTGCAATGCAATGAAATGAAAAGAAGAAGGGGGGAAGGAGAAAGAACAGAAGAATTAGAAGAGAGGAAAATGTTCAATCCCGCACTTGGAGCACCGATTGCCCAAATATTTCTCTCCGAAATTACTCAGAGAACCACGGAGTTGCGGTCTGGCTTGTTTGATCGTTCGATTGTATCGAAAAACGAGCTAGAACACGAGTTAAATCTATGGTTCTTTTGTTTTGGGATTCCACCCTAGATCTAATGTTTTATTTATTTATTTGGTTCTTAATACTCAACTAAATTAACATATTTGCGGATTCTTGCAAATTTCGTGTTGCAACTTGACGAAAAATCATATTAGAAGTCGAAATCGAGAAGCGCTTACTTTGTAAGTAACTAGATTTTTCCAGAAATTTGAACTCTTTTAATAAGGACACGTGTCCGCCATGCAATGAAGAAATGCGCTCAATGCCAAATGCTGACACACGTCACTCGCTTGCTACCTAAACTATCATCCCAAAATTAACCTACATGCTCTTGAAGTGACCTGATGACTCGCTATCCAACTCGACATCTACTACCAACCCCTACACGCCACGTGTCACACCCACAAAAATCAAAGGGTAAGTTTATGTCTACCAGTGCTCTAGGGGCATCTCTACTTACGTGCACCATGCACGTGAAGGGTGTGCATGGGGGTGTGTGGGAAACCCTAATTTTTGGTGTTTGATTCCCGACTGTTAGTTTTTTGTCCCGGTTTCAGTGCTAATCGTATTTTACTATAAATTAGGTGCCTACAGAAGGAATAAATAATTTTTTTGACACCTCTACGTCTAGAAATTGAGCTCGAAAAAGTACACGACAAAACAGTAAGTAACCACACGGAATTAGAAAGTAATACTTGTAGAGTGCGCTTGGTGATGCATGCATGCTAGAGAATCTTCCTTCTAAGTTGCTAGATCCAAAATACCTTGTACTTAGGAAGTTAATTTACATGTGCTGGACCTACTACGGGATGGAATTGCAAATTTGGATTTCTATATGCTTATCTAAAATGTTATACTACTTATATTTAATCATGCTATGTTGGCAGACGGGATATTTGTGTCCTTGCGCTTTGGATGCTTGATGGATGTTATTGCCCCCTTGGGTTTGTGTGACTGCATGCATAGTTAAACGTAGATAAACTCTTCATAAACTCCTGCTAATTGATTGTGTGAACTTATTCTATGAATGATAAGCAGTAGCGTTTGAATTAAGTCTTGGGTGTATTTTCATAGTGACTGGGTTAGGTTTAGATAGGGGATCTTCAAAATGTTGCGTTCAATGGCAACATGAGGAACGATAGGAGTGTGAGACCCTTTAACCCTAGACAACTACAAACTCGGGAAGTCGTGTTTGAATGAATTTGGAAGCCAAAGCCCGTAACAAAACCACCCAACCAACCCTAATATTTTGAGAACCACCTCATAAAATTTACTATAGAATTTGGGTGCATCAATATTTTAGGTATCACCCGTCATTGAACAAGTTTTTACTTTCAACTCGAAAATGAAGTCAATTTTTTGGTAATTTTTATAAATCAAATTTTTTTTTAGTGAAGGCAAGTGTCTACTAGAAAAGTGATGACATTAGTTATGATGGTCGAGTCAATTCATTCCAGTCCGCTTCCACTCATTTTAGTCAAGTATGTTACTTTGTTTAGCTTTTCATTTTGACTTTGTAGAATTTTTTTTAATCTAAGATTTTGTTGTTTGATTTAAAATTAGTGTCATAGATCCCAACAAAATAATTTTACCATTTTTGTAAAGATTTTAAAATCCAACTATTTTTACTAGAACTTGTTTAAAAGTCTTGTCATAAAATTTTCAAGGATATGTGTAACAATAACACAGTATAGTTGTTACTCACCTTAAATATTTTCATGATTTGCAAACAAAGGATATGTACTCAATAGAACCGTGATAATGTCACCAAAGTGTTTATCATGCAAACATTTGTATCATGTATCATGACCAAAATTTTGAGGTTTTAAATTTTGAACTGTGACTAAAAAGTCACAACCAACATAAAAGTAAAATAAAATAAAAAGATGAAAAATAAAATAAAAAGATGAAAATTTGATAAACTTTAAATCGAAATAAAGTCGACAACACAAATATTATATGCAAAATTAAAGCAAGATTGTGTTGTTAAAAATATTACAAAGGGGAAATGAGTTTGGGATATAATTATAAATCAAAATACAAAAGACTAAAAAATGTAAAAATAGATTGACGCTTTAGAATGACACATTCTATGACTGTAGAGTTCTCAAATGCTTCTCAACCTTGACCAACAACATGTGAATTCTTGAAAAAGAAAGGAAAAGTAGTCCGTTTAAAAATATACTCAATAAACAACCTACTTATATCCGTCGCATCCTTAACCTAGTAAATATTCACAAACTTTTCTCTAGGCTTTAGGAAGTTTAAGCCTTTTCTCTGGTGCTATTTGAGCATTTTGGTACTTTAGCTGCTCTTGGATCCATTATGGATACAGAGGGGGTGGTTCACCAATTTCTGACATCGCAGATCATTTAGGAGGCAAATTTTATCTCTAGGGTGAACTACTTTCCTATTCTTAGACTTAGCTAGCTTGCTCTGCCTAAGTACCATGTAACTGATATTCTTGGTTGAGGTGTCACATTGTAAAACTCTCTCTAGTTAGGATAGCATGGTAAGTACCAGCGTGCTCTCATCATCCATGAGAGGTTATTTGGCGAACCCTACCCACAAGGCAATCTAGTCGCCCAAAGTTAGGGGAGTGATCCCTTATAATCCTATGTTCCCTTTCTAAACGGACCTATTGTGCAAGATAATCCAAATAAACTATAGTTCATACAACTCTAGTTGGCCTAGGTTTGGCTCGATTGTACTCGTACTAGAGTGAAAAAGGAAGTTGAAGCTATGTTGACACTATACCAACGGCTAACGACCTAGATGCTACATTTTCTTTCTTATTTGTACCATCATTCTGTTCTTTGACCATGGTAGCTTAATTTGCTTATGCAGTGAGTTTTATTGACCTTGGTTGAGGCACGACCTCATAAAATTATGATGAGACAATACGGTAATTTCTAGTCTGAACATGCTCAAAGGGAGCTTGGTTGGTTCATTCCTTAGGACCATAGAATCACCTATGTTTGGGGGATGCGATCTTTGTGCACTGGCAAGGTACAGGGCTATCTGACGTGGTCTCGCTTCCCTCCAAGGAATGGGTTAACAACATAGTGGCCATATTTAAGAGATCACTCACCATTCAACAAAGCAGAAGCTCAAACTACCCTAACTAACATATGCCTATCTCAATAGTACTAAAATCGAAGTGGAAAGGGTTTTGAGGGTCTGAATATAACGTAGCGTTAGCTTTTATGCTACTCCTAGCTTAGATAGCTACCTTGGTCATTCTTGGGTGTCGTGGAGATCTACTATGTTATCAAAGGCTTCTAATCCAATCTTTCAATAAACATAGGTCTAGATTTTTTATCACCGCTCAAGTCAACCCAATCTTAAAAATAGAATAGAATGTCAGGCCAAGGCCAACCAAGTGTACAATTTAAATCTCCTCAATTTTTTAACCTTATTTATCTAAACATATACCATACATGTAATAATTAATAAGGTCTATTATATATAAGAAGTGGTTGCATCGAAGTTAAAAATATTTTATATTTAGATGAGAGTTTGAATTGGACTAAACCTAACCTATAGTGATCGTGTCGTTGATAATGACTAATGCAAAAGTAAACAATATAAACAAATAATAATTCATTCTTTAATCAACCTCTTTGGCGGGTGACATAATCTAGAATCTGAACACTCTTATACTTTTGTAAGATGAAAGACTTTGATCTAGTTTATGTTGAGGACATAATTCAAATTATGCAATGGCTTCTTAAGTACTATGATCTAAATCAAAATATTGAAGTTTTTATAAGATTTTCAACCTTCCAACGTATGGGATCAAACAAGAGAGTTGTTTTTAATCATATTATATTACAAATAAAGGAAAAAAAACCTATCACGACAATTATATTCTCCGTCCCCATCCCCGCCCTATTCTATGATCTTCTCTATCCTCGCCTTTCTTAAAAGAGAGACTTTTTAAGTTTTATTGTCAAATCTCATGATCCAAAGATGAAGAAAACTTTCTATTATCTCATTCCAAGTTCCAATGGATTTTTTGAAGTTCTAATGTGTTAAATGCGTTGATTTTATTTGTTTGATTTGTGTAGTAATAAATCTTGGATTAGTTTTTGTGTTAATTAGATTAATTTAACTGTCATTTCGGTTATTTTGTGTGTTAATTAGAAAAACATCCTAGAATTCATTCACGGTTGGTACCACATTCAAGGTCTTCTCTTACTCTTTGGTATCAACGCCACTAGCCAATATGGCCCAACCTCCTTGTTGGATCAATTTCATGACTTTTATCATTGAGACCACCTTAGGGGCAATTCCAGTGCAGGTGCTCTTGAATTTAAAGTTAGATCCAGATGGTGGTGAGAATACCACTTCCCTTTTATGACAATCTATGGTAGCATAGTTCTCAACCAACTAATTCATTCCTAGTATTATGTCGAAATTTGTCATGCTAACAACTATCGAGTCTACGTCTAAGGTCTATCCTGCAGCTATTACTTGTCAACGTTTTACTCTACTCTTATCAACTAGGGCTTCCCCCACTTGGGTACTGGTAGTCAATACGTGCAATAAGGGTTCTAATCCAGCTGCTTGAGTAACAAACCGTACAAATATAAACGAATGTATAGAGCCTGAATCAAATAAAGTGAAAGTATAGTGTCTTAGGATAGATAAAGTACCTATCACCACTGTATCAGATTTCTTGATTTCTCTACTGGTCGAAGCAGATGCTCTTGCCTGAGAGCAAGTCTGCATGAGTTTCTCTATACCACCTAAGTCCCTTAGCGGGTTAACCGAGTTTTCCGTTCTCCTTCTAATGAAATTCTTAGCAAGATTGCCTTCCTGGCCACACTTAGAACAAGCTTTGGATTTGACCATACACCTACCTCAATACTGCTGTCCACATGCATGGCATTGTGGTTTCTCATTTCCTCTTGCCCTCTCTTGGTCCGTGCAATATCTATTGTTTGTTGTTGTCTACATGACAGTGGTAGACAATTTAGCTCCCTCAATAAATACCATCGTTTCTGTCCTATAGTAACTGCTAACTCTCAACGTTCCTCAATTTGAGGTTCCTCCATAGCCTTAGCTACGCTTAGGGTGACAACATAAGTGGTTGGATCTATGACCTCCACAGTACACCAATCTTTGCGTCCAAGCCCAGAATGGACCTCTCAGCTATCTTCAATTTTGTATCCACCAACTTCAGCATAAACTGTTTCAACCTCATAAATACTCTTGCATAGGTGTCAATGGGGCATCAACCTTGTGTTAGCTGGGTGAACTCCTATTGCTTCGATGTTGGGCTACCTTTGGGTAATACTCCGTCAAATATACCTTTTTAAATTGAGACCATGGTATCAACTTCCATTTGGGCTGAAAAACTCTTAGCTATCCATCCACCATAGCTTTGAGTCATTTTTCAGCATTAACGACATGCGTTACACCTTTTGATCATCCAAATATTCCATTAACAAGAAGATCGTCTCCATTGTGTTAACCACAATTGTGCCTTTCTTTGGTCTCCTGAGGTCCCACTAAAGGTACATGAATCATACTGCTTAAAATTCCATAAGTACCTCGCTTCTCGCGTGGACTACGACTGTTGGTTTGTTGCGTAGCCACCACCATTTTCATCATGACTTCGAATGATTCCTACATTAGGTTAGTCTTGGGGTCTATTCTAGCCTTCAGTGCTGCTAAGGGTGGTGTAGCTGCAATAGTTGAATTACATATCCTTCACAAGCTAGGTTCTCTCTACCTCTACCCGTCCTTTAACAGGAGGTTGTCCCCTTCCTCCACATCCTCTTTCGCGGCTCTAGGTGCCATGATTCTAAAACTACCATATATTTATTCTTAAGACTATTGCTTTTTGGTTTAAATCATTTTTCAATAATATCATGACAAATATAGAACTCAGTCAACAGTGGTACAATCAATGGTGACACATTCAATCAGGAATTACACCAGACAATGACCCAGTAGTAACAATATATTTAATCGGTGACATTTACCTTAATTTTTTTGTTGTCTTATACATAACGTACGTGACGGTGACAGAGTATCGGCGGTGGGACCATGGAACTTGTTAAGCTTACCTCATATGCTAGTCTATAGAATCTATAACCTAGAGCTTTGATACCAACTATAATGGCTCGAATTTCCTACTGAAATAGAGTCGCTACCATATGCATGACACAAACTTTCTATTTGGAAACATTCATTTAAAATTATTTATAAAATGATGTCATCAACTTACACGTTTTGTTAAAAGATTTAAAACAAAATAATGAAATAACCAATGTGAAATGTAAATAAACACGACCCACACGTGCGAGTATGGGCCCACCACTCGCACACCTCCTGTGCTGCCGGTCGGGCTAGCAACTATACTGTTGTTGCCAGAAACATAGAGGGAATAGTGAACATCGTAGCACCATAATGAACATGATTATCATTTTCATCTCATAGTGTACTCATTCATACTCATATTGAAGGGTAAGTATCCCGATGCATGTGAACATACAATTATGCATTAGGTCCTTATAATTTTTCATTTTAAATAAATCATGCAAGACAATCCCCATTTATTCCTCAAATATTATACTCGACAATATGTGTGCACAAACTCTTATAAAATCATGTCTTAAATGACCCTAGTTTTCAAATAACTTAAAGTCGCTAACACATGCATGACGTAACATCTTGGATAGAAATATTCATTTAAAATGTCTTCATAAAACAATATCATTGACTTGTTTAAGAATAATTAAAATATTCATAGGTAAGAATAAAACAACAATGCCCTATACTGACCTAAAATCTACGAAATTAAATATGACCACCCTATGCATGTGTCATGGTCTTTGAATTGTGATGCTGCTGTCAAACGTGCATGAGTGTCTTGCCTTTACCCGAAATATAGAAGTAGATGTGACTTAAGTATTTTAAGAAATACTCAGCAAGTGACCCAACTATTGGGGTTAAGGAAGGCAAAGACATGAAACATGAATTGGACCTATCATTTTAAAATCGTATTCTCTTAGGTGAATATCTTAACTTGGTCATCAGACCTATCATTTTAAATCCGTATTCCCATAGGTGACTATCCTAACTGGGCCATAGGTTGCGTATTTACTACTCTGCACATGCCCCATACGTGCAAATATGGACCCACAAGGGGGTTTGCACACTTTCTGGGCCTCGTACTTGTTGGTTAGCATCTCTAGTGCTATTGTCGGACAACCAAAAGGAGTAGCAGCCATTGTAGCATCTTGTTAAACTGACGATCATTTTTCTTTTCAAAATTACACGTTCATACTAATCCTAAGGAAAAAATATCTCAATGCATGTGGCATACAAGCATGAGATCCCAACTTTTTTACATTAGTTAAATCATGTAAGACAACCCCTCCATTTTCCTTCATATCATATAATTTTATAGCAAAGTCTTTAAAACATGTCTGGGGATGTGTATCATGTCAAAACTTTTTACTCCTTATCATTCATGTAATACATCGTATTATATCATG
>NW_019268715.1:0-38817 GCF_002738365.1 Cucurbita moschata
TGCCCTTCTTGGTTAGCTGTGTTAGCGCTGAGGAAATTTTGAAGAAATCCTAACGAATCTTCTGTAATATCCAGCTAGCCCTAGAAACTTCTCACCTCTATGACTGTGGTCGGCTGTGGCCACCTCACCACTGCTTCTATCTTAGCTGGGTCCACCGTAATCTCCTTGCTTGACACCACGTGACCCAGAAATGCAATTTCAGACAACCAAAACTCACACTTAGAGAACTTGGCATACAACTGCTGGGCTCTTAGTATTGTCAAGACTTTTCTTAGTTGTATTTCATGATTTGCCTCTGACTTAGAGTATACCAGAATGTCGTCGATGAACACTATGACAAAGGTGTCTAAGAATTCCTTAAACACCCTGTTCATTAGTTCCATGAATACTGCTAGTGCATTGGTAAGGCCAAAGGACATAACGAAAAACTCGTAATGTCCATAACGACTTCTGAACGCTGTCTTGGGTATATCCCCTTCTCTGACCCTTAACTGATGATACCCCGACCTTAGGTCAATTTTGGAGAAGACTGTTGCTCCCTGTAGCTGATCAAACAGGTCGTCAATTCTCGGAGAGGATACCTATTCTTTATAGTGACCTTGTTTAATTCTCTGTAATCAATACACAACCGCATGGACCCGTCCTTCTTTTTGACAAACAGAACAGGGGCTCCCCAGGGTGATACACTAGGCCGGATGAAACCCTTATCCAACAGCTCCTGTAACTGTTCCTTCAATTCCCTAAGTTCTGTAGGTGCCATCCTGTAAGGTGCCTTGGAGATCGGCACAGTTCCTGGTTCTAAATCGATCCCAAAATCGACTTCCCTAGCTGGGGGCAAACCTGGCAGATCCTCCGGAAAGACATCTACGAACTCCCTGACGATGTGTACCGATGAGGTTATTTGTTTGTTACTATTGTCTAAGGTCACGTTGCCTAGGAATGCACTTGCGCCACTACGAATCAGCTTCCTAGCCCTTAACGATGTTATGACGCTTGGGACACCCTTGGAAGTGGCTTCTTTGTAGGTAAAGTTGTCCCCTGGCGGGAGCCTGAAAGTTACTACTCGAGTCTCGCAATCTATCAAAACGCGATTCTCGCCTAGCCAATCCATACCCAAGATGACATCGAAGTCTTGCATGTTTAACACTATCAGTGTAGCTTCGATGACACGTCCTGATATTGTTATACCACCTCCCTTAACCCTATGGGCAGCTAGCAACAGCTCGTGAGCAGGGGTGGACACTGATAGGGTAATTTCTAATAGTTCTTTCTCTAGATGTGCTAGCTCTACAAACTCTTCAGATACGAATGAATGTGTCGAACCCAAATCAAACAATACTAAAGCAAGATGACCAAATACGGGTAGCGTACCTGTAACAACTGCGTCAGGCTGGTTAACTTGCCTGGCTGTTGTTGCATGGCCTACAGCTCGCCCCTGCTGTTGTTGAGCAGCTTGGCCCCTCTGATGCTGTACTGCAGGTCAGTTGACACGCTGATCATTCCTCTGAGGGCAATCTACTGCAAAGTTCCCTACCTGGCCGCATCTATAGCAGGCACCTGTTCCTGCTCTGCATTCCCCCGTGTGAGGACGCTGAGAGTTAGGACAAAGGGTCCTGTTCTGTATCGGGGCCCTTCTTCGTTTATCAGTGTGGCCACGGGGCGATCTACCAGTTCTGGGGTGGCTAGGGTCTGTCACCCTTCCCTGGGCTGCAGTGTGGGATGGTTGAGCTATTCCCAACTGCAGCTTGTCGGTGCGGGGCGAGTCGAGCAGGGTCGCTACTTGAAGAGCTTTCGTATAGACGAAGGATGACTGGGATGCAACATTCCCCCTTAGTTCCTCCCTCAGGTCAGCGATAAATCGCTCGCCCTAACATAGGCTGGAGAAAACCTTGCCAACCTATTAAACTCCAAGTCATATTCCTCCACTAATCTGTCTCCCTATTTCAGTGCAAGGAATGTTGCCTGCATTTTCACTCTGGCAGTGATTGGGTAGTATTTGTGGAGGTACGCATCTTTAAACTGGCACCACGTAATAAATTCTCCTTGTGGTGTAATGTTCTTCTAAGCACCCTTCCACTAGAAGTGCGCCTCTCCTTTCAGCATATATGTCCCACAATGGACCTCATACTTTGGCGGGCAATTCATAAAATGGAAGGCCGTTTCTATGGCCTCTAGCCAGTTCTCGGCGACAATGGGATCCACCTTGCCTCCGTCAAAGGAAGGCGGTTTATGTCTCTAGAAATCGCTTAAGTAGCGGGACTCCACAGTCATAGTCTCTGAATCCTTGCCCCCATGCCCTGTTGACTGATTAGACATCATGGTTTGAATCATCTGGTTCGTCAGAGCCTGATTTCTCATCGACGTCATCATGAACATCTGAAACATCTCAACTGAGGGCATGGCTAGTACCTGGTTTAGCAGGACTGCTGTACATGGGGTTGGACCCGATGGGACCTCCTCAGAGAAGGGAGTAGTAGGGGGTGTATCAAGCAGTCTTCGGGCCTTGGCCTTCCTTCGGCGTCTTTTTGTTCTTGATGGCTGTGGTTCTCTCCCCTCGCTAGTTTGGGGCGTATCCCCAACCTCCTCCTGAAATTCAGGTTGTTCCTCTTCAGGTGTTGGAACCGAGGTATCCTGAACTTCCTCTCTTCTTCCCCTTCTGGGTCCGGGCCCTACATATGGTTCTCGTCCCTTTGGTGCCATTATCTACCACAATAGAAAAAAGAACTATGGTTACAATTCATTCTTGACACATCTCCTAGAGAATGTGCGATTATAATGCCATAGTTGGTCATGGTCTACTCTATAAGTACTAGCTTAACCTTTGTCTTTATGTTTCCATCGCGTGAGAACGTCTGGTTGTGAGCGGCATGTGATTGACGAGCAAAGTCACAGAGGACACGACTCTCTATCCTAAATGTCTACAGGACCTATAACCTGGCTGCTCTGATACTAAATTTGTCACGACCCAATATTTTACTACGGATCGTGACTAGCTACAAGACACGAATGCATGAAGTGTTTTAAATATGAAGTAGAGAAAATCCTTAAATTCCAATAAAGTTTTTGGACAACAAACAGACAAAACAAAATAAATTTCGAAAGAATGCAAATACAAAATAAGGACTGGACTGACGCCCCGAGACAACAAATTCCTCTGTGACAATCCTCGCCTCCATCATGCCCGCCCTTGACCGATGCCTCGCGCTCCTGAAAAAAAAGGAAAACATAGCAAGGATGAGTATAAAAATTATACTCAGTAAGCCACCTACTTGTAGCCTCTCTTCGCATCCTAATTTAATAGGTTCCCACGGTTTCCTAATTTGATTCTAGGACATCTAGTTCTAATCTTAGTCCCTTGAGGCTTGCCCCTTGGGTGTCACTGGTTCATCGTCCATTCATTAAACGCCTAAAGGTTTCTTACACCAAGCTTATATGGTCGGTATCTCTCTATGAGGCACTACCTCTGCATGGCTATTTGGGACTACATGGTACCTAGCCTAGGGGTGTGCTGAATACCCCTACGCCCATATAGTCACCTTATGGGGGGTGCGACCCAACCCGTTCCCATGCTGCTAATGGGCTGTACGACGTGGGGACACATTTCCCATGCGAAATGGCTAAGAGCAGTAAGGACTAATCAGGGACCCTTGGTCCTCCCACAAAGCTATAGATACCGTTCTCACGCTAGCAATCTATGAACACTCCGAGATACCTTGTTGTCGTGGTAAACCGCTAAGTTCCTAAGGGAAAATTAAGTCTGGCTAGATCGACATATCGCTACTAACAGTAATCCCCTAAGCCTATCATAGAAATGGGCCCTAGCAATTAACAGAGTGTGCATGCAACCTTCTTCTAACATTATAGTATGTAATTCATGCAAACTAGGCATACCGGCTCAACGGGGCGATGACCTCCATCAAGCACCCAGAACACGAAGTTCACGCTTAATGGGGCGAATTCGTCCATCAAGCACCCGGAACACGGCATACACAATTCTAACATAAATTAAACGCATGCATACATACGGCGGAAGCATAAAGCATACAGCAACACTCATGTAATTCACCCAATACAATCATAACAATTAATCTGACTAATAATTTACATGGAGAGCTAACCTGAAGCAAAACTACTAACATGCATGCAATCCAAGCAAATCCTACAAGTATTTCTTCCTAAATACCGGGTGGTGACTTACCTGGTTGACGCGTGCCCTTTTTGCTAGCATTTCTTTGCCCGTGAGGTGTCCAAAAATACTGATTTCTTTAAATTAGGTCCCTATAAACGTAAGAACAGTATTAGAACTGGAACCGGGACAAAAATCGGGCAAACAGAAAACAACCAGGCCAAATTGGCCATTCCATGCACGCTCACGCACCAGCAGCGCGCTAGGAGTGCGTGGTCACACGTGCGGGAAGGCGCCAGTCGTAGGCTGCACGTGCGCCTGCCACGCTTGTTCGCTTCCGCGTAGTTGTGGGTCGGACGGTCCGGTCGGCTCGTGTTTGCGGTTCGGCTCGACTTGCAGGCGACACGTGTCGACGCCTTGCTGGAGCTGCGTTGCTCCAGCCGATGGTCGACGCGTGTCTTGCGCCTGTCGCCGCCCTCCGCCGCTCGCCGGCCACCCCTTTTTTTCTTTCTTTCTTTCTTTCTTTTTTCTTCTCGTTCCTCTGAAAACTGAAACATAGACCCCTTTTCCAATTTTCATATCTTTCGATCCATAGATTGGATCGATATAATTCCTTTGGCAAAGTTCTAGATCGTGTTACGGGCTACGTCCTAGTATTTTTTTTATAATTTTTTGCTTGACTACTGAACGAGTTAAGAATGTCGGAAGTTCGCTCACCGTTCTCGGACGACTCTCGGATCTCTTCCTTTGGGTTGAGGTCTCGACCAAACTTCTTCACAGACCGTGCGTGAGTTGTTCCTAGGTGAAGATTTCAGAATTTTAGGATCGATTCACGTAGGAAAGACTCAGATCTGAGAAATGTCGTTCAGAAACCTTACCTCGCAAAATGTTCTTGGGTCCTGACGGAGCGTTGACCTTGCTAGCCTCTCAATCCTTGTACGAGTCTCGTCTAAGGATGGATTTCGGCGCTGGTCCGTTAATCTTCCCGGCTAACTTCTCTCCAGTTTCTCTCTATCTCCTTCTTTCTTTTGCAGGGGATCTGACGAGGTTCTCCTTGGACCCCTATTATGGCTGGAGGGGCAAAATGACATTTTTGCCCCTCAATTGACTTAGCCCCCACTTTTTTTTTTTTTTTTTTTCTTGCGTTACATTGTCTGAGCCCACCTAATGGGTCCATTCTCACATACATGGGCTATGTGCATACAAGTACTACACATCCAATCTTGCCCGAACCAAAAAACTATCTAAGGCCATGCTGTGATATGCTAAACGGATAGATCCCCCCATGGCACAACACACATGTTGTTCATGCATCAAACCATTCATCCAATCAAGCTATTAGTGAAGTTATTAATTTGTTGTACTACGTCGAGTTACAAATTATCCCTGGAACTAGCTTAAATCTGCTTCTCTAAGTCCAATTCAACCTAGGTGAGTTTTCGACATTGAGTTAATAAATAATATTGTTGAACAAAATTCTATGTGAAAAACATTTGCACTTTTTATTAACACAAATTGAAAAGAGATTACAACACACTTTGTAGAATACTCTTGTTTTATATTTTTTGGGATGAAAACCTAGGTAGGGTGGAGGGTATTTAGAAGGGAGGTCACACAATTTATTCCTGAAATATCTCAACCTTTTTCCTAAAATATCTCTAAAACAAATATTTTGTATATTTATTCCTAAAATAGCTGAATCATTTTAGACAGTATCTTTACTCCTAACCTACCTAAATCATTTTTCTAAAATATATATATAAGCTCATACAATTATTGGGCTAATGATGATATTTTAACACTGCCCCTCAACACTTGTCTTCATTCGTTGCACCATGTTGATCTGACAGCGAAAGCTCTCACGTTTGCCCGTATTAAGCCCTTTTGTAAACAAGTCTGCTACTTGGTCACCTGTCTTGATCTGTCGCATCTCGACTTCTTCCTTCAAGACTTTCTCTCTAATGAGATGTTAGTGTACCTCTACATGCTTTGTTCTAGCATGCAACACCGGATTTTCTGCTAGGCGAATCGCAGATTGATTGTCGGAATGAAGTGATATTAGATAGTCTATTTTTTGGTGCAAATCTTTCATCAAGAGGTTCAGCCATGTACTTTCTTGAGCTGCTCCAGTTGCTGCTCTATACTCTACTTCAGTAGTTGACAATGATACTGTTGGTTGCCTTTTGGTACACCAAGAAATTGTTCCCGAACCAAACTTGAACACATGCCCAGTGGTTGATCTCCGAGTATCATGGTCTCCTGCATAGTCAACATCACAATATCCAACTAACTTGCAGTCTTTGCTTCTTTTGTGCAGAAGACCATAGTCAATTGTACCTTTGACATATATCAAGATCCATTGAGCCAAATGAGGCTTCTTTGGACTTTGCATGTACCGACTCATGACTCCAACTGCATAATAAATATCAAGCCAAGTTAAAGTTAGGTAGATAAGACTACCTACTATGCTGCAGGAATTGTCAGCAGATATCAGTCCAATCTGGGACATGCTCATTGGACTGTCGTTAAAAATATCCTCAAGTATCTTAGGAGAACGAGGGACTATATGCTAAAGTACGGCACAAAGGATCTAATCCTTACAGAGTACACTGACTTAGATTTTCAAACCAATATAGATTCGAGGAAATCGACATCGGGATCTGTTTTCACTCTGAACGGAGGAGAAATAATATGTAAAAGCATAAATCAAGGTTGCATTGTTGATTCCACCATGGAGGCTAAGTATGTTGCTGCTTGTGAAGCAGCGAAAGAATCAGTATGGCTTAGGAAGTTCTTAATTGATTTGAAAGTCGTTCCAAATATGCATCTGCCTATCACTCTTTATTGTGATAACAGTGGAGCAGTTGCAAATTCCAAAGAACCAAGAAGCCATAAGCGAGGAAAACATATTGAGCGCAAATATCATCTCATAAGGGAGATTGTGCAACAAGGAGATGTGATCGTCACACAGATAGCTTCAGGGCACAACATTGCTGATCCATTTACAAAGCCCCTCGCTGCTAAAGTGTTTGAAGGGCACATAGTGAGTCTAGGACTAAGAGTTATGTAATCTAGGGCAAGTGGGAGAAAATGCATGAGTATGTGATGCCCTAGTTCATTGTATTTATATCTTTCTCTCTACTCAACATTAATAAACCCCATTAGAGTTTTAGTACAAGTGGGAGTTTGTTGGCTTTATGTCCTAAAACTCATAATTTTTAAACAAAAACATATTCTGTTTTCAATAAAGTTATTATTGATGATTATTCAGTAAAGATTGTTATTGAATAAAGTGAATTTTACGATCATTAATCTAAATCCAATAAACTAATAGCACTCTAGCTATAGTATGATTACTTGAACTACATATAGAGACAAAAGAGTGGATCAAGTTCAAGTATATAGTCAAAATGATCTATAGTACAGGGATAAGGCCGAGTACCTTATTCTGAGGACACTATGGATGCGGTCCACTTTTGTATATGATATAAACATTGTGATCACTAAATTGTACACGTGGAGACATGTGAGTGGGGGCGTCCTATGCAATGAGTATTGCATAAGATAGGACCATGAAGAAAACCACTCTCACTTTATAATGTTGTTTACTGTTGAGACTGATTTTTTCATTCGATGACCTAAGTAACTCGATCTTAATCCTGAGTTCACTATGAACTCTTGTTTATTCGGAATTATCCTTAGATTTGCATGGGTTAGAGTGGCCTGAGTTCGCTGACTAAATAAGCCTCCCATTTCAGGGGTAAGACTAGGTGAATAGCTGGAGACATAGGGTGTTAAGATTGAATTCACTCCTACCCGCTTTTAGGGATAGTAGAGAGGTTGTTCCCTTAAGTACTGACTCCAGGTCTTGAACAAGGGGCCCCACCCTCTCATTGGCCCAATTGGGATTCGGTTTGGTGGTTGGATCACAAAACAATCGTTCAGTAGAGGATTAGTGGGACTTAAGGAACAAGAAGTAAGTTAGGGGTAAAACGGTAAATTGACCCAGCTCTAGTTACGAACAACCTGTGAAGGATTGACTTACTAATCATGGTTATATCAAATGAACAGTATCTATAGTGAGAGGAGTGCAACTACTAGGCTATAGTGGAGCGTCCTAGTAGTTAACAAATGTTGGTTAACAAGGTTAATGAGTTTAGTCGGTTAATCTCGAATCGTTGGAGCCCATGATCTGTAGGTCCATTAAGTCCCCATGCTAGTTCATATCGGACTAAACCTTATAACAGTGTGACGAGTGAGTTCAAAGTGTTCGAATTCAAATTAGGGAATATACGCTAAATATATAAGATATATTTAACCGCATTTTGTTTTAATCATGAATTAAACAAAAAGAGAGAATTGGAGATATTTAAATAAGGCTTGCATATCTTAATTGTCGGAATTGATTGGGATTGACATTTGATTTAATGTTAAATATTAATTAAATTGTTTAATTAATCCTTTAATGTTAATTTAATTTGAAATTAATTATTAATATTAATTGTTGAATTAAAATAAAGAAAGTCAAAATATTGACTTCATCTAATGGAAAAATCTATGTTTGAGTCAGTGGAATATTGAGTGTCAATATATGGTTTAACCAAGCTTGCATGTTTGCCACACAATCCCACAAACTTGAGTGAAATTTTGAGTGTCAAAATTTGGTTTAACCAAACATGCATGTTTGCCAAATAAACCCCATAAATTTGAGTGGAATTTTGAGTGTCAAAATTTGGTTAGCTCAAACTTGCATGCTTGTCACATAATTTGAGCGGAACGGAATTGTGAATGTCAAAATTTGGTAATCTCAAATTTGCATGAACATGCAAATATGACTATAAATAGAGTGATCAAGGTACATGAAAATTCTTCTTGAAAAACTTTGAGAAAATCTCTCAACACTCTCTTTACATGTACTAAATTCCTATCAAGTTTAGTCACTTACCGGATTCAACAATCCCGCTCTAAGGTCAGACAATAGTAGGGAAGACACTAGTGGTCGTTCGAAGCTGGGTCGTGAGCAAAAAGAAATTTGAACTACAAAAGGTTAGTATTCAAACTCATTGAGTTTTAATGCTTTTGAACATGCTTTCTAATTTACTATAATTAATGTACTTGAGTGCCTAAGATCCAAATTGCTTCCGCACGTGTTATAGTAACATCTCCATGTGCACAAATCTTGGCATTCGTCTCTATCGATGTTAAAACTTGCTTGCACTCTAACATGTTGAACTTCTGAAGCATATCTCTTGTATACTTTTTTTGGCAGAGAAACAATCCTTCATCTGTGCGATCAACTTCTAAGTCCAAGAAGTGTTTAAGCTCTCCTAGCTCTTTCATCTTAAGCTCACTGATAAATTTTCTCTTGTTTGATAAATTCCACTTTCCTCGTCCCCGGTGGTAATCAAATCGTTCACATAGACCAACACAATTGCCAATTTTCCTTCTCTACCACTAGACTGAATGTTTCATCATAGTCTAGTCCATATTGTTGAGAAAACCCTCGAGCTACGATTCGTGCCTTGTATCTCTCGATTGATTCATCTAGTCGACGCTTTATTTTGTAGATCCACTTGCAAGAGATGAGTTTGACATCTCCTAGTCTTGGGACTAGTTCCCAAGTTTGATTCTTCTCCAGGGCTATAATGTCTTCCTCCAACGCTTTCTACCAAACCGAGTTTTGTGATGCTTCTTCATATGTCTCTGGTTCATTGATTTCGTCTTCTACAATAGCTGCATTGGCATACTTAAGATTTGGCTTTTGGATTCTTATTTATCGCCTAAGTTGTTCATGTGTCGTTTCCTTTTCATCAAATTTGTTTGATTGACACACTTCTTGGTGATCAACATCAATGTCACTTGGGTCTTTATGCGCATCAATATTTGGTTGAGTGTGCATAGTTTGCTCCCCATCTTCTGTTGTAGAATTTCTTCGACGTTGTTTGAATCTGGTTAGACTTTCTTCTTCGAGGATCACCATGAAGATGCTTCATTGAAAATTACATCTCTTGATGTATAGTATTATTCACTTGTTGGATCACATCACTTCCACCCTTTCCTTTGATTGTCATATCCAACAAATATACACTTGACTGCTTGCTTATCAAACTTGCTACGTAGGTGGTCAGGCACAAATACATAGCAAACACAACCAAATACTTGGAAGTAGCTGATTGTAGGTTTCATGTCCCATAGTATCTCAAATGGTGAGACGAATCCTAGCCTTGGTTGGGGAAGCTTGTTGATCACATGGGCAGAAATTTGCATAGCTTCAACCCAAAATTTTCGTAGAACATTCTTTGCGTGTAACATGCTTCGACAAATTTCTGCAAGCTACCGATTCTTTCTTTCTGCTACACCATCTGGTCGTGGCGTGTTGGCACATGTAACTGACGTCGTATCCCACACTCGTGTAAATATTGATCAAACTCATCTGACGTGTATTCTCCGCCATTGTCTGAACGTAAGCAACAAATCTTCACTCCTACTTCTCCTTCGATCATCATCTTGAATTCTTGAAATTTTGAAAACGTGTCAGACTTTTCGTTCTTAAAGAAAATCCACCGATATCTTGAGTAGTCGTCAATGAACGTCACCATATACCGCATTCCACTGATTGATGCTTGTTTGACTGGACCGAACAAATCAGAGTGAATTAACTCTAATGGTTTCGTTCCTTTGAATTTTGGCTCTTTGTATGGTAATTGATGAGTTTTACCATATTCACATCCAGTGCAAACAACATCTGCTTTGTCTTCAAGTTGAGCTAGACCTTTGAGCATGAATTTCTCCATAATCAGCTTCAACTTGTGGTAGCCAACATGTCCCAATCTTGCATGCCATAGATCTGTTGTCTCATTCTTCCGGCTGTTGTCAACATAGGCAGACTCTGCAGATAGGACGTAAACGGACTCCACTCTTCGCCCTTCTATTGTCAGCTTTCCTATTATCTTAACATCTTTAATGACTTTCACATCTTCTGCCCAAACAAGACGTAGTTTCCTGATGTTGTTAGTTGTGTCACTGACAACAAGTTTTTCTTTATACCCGGTACATGATAAACATTATGTAACACTGTATTAGATTTATTGCCAGGCATGATTGTCGTATTACCGATTTTAGCAATTGACAACTGTGTTATTTGTTGTGCTTTCCTTACGACTTCCTTTGTACTCTTTCTTGTCTTGCAATTTTCTCTGATCGCCAGTTATATGGTTTGAGCATCCTCCATCAACGATCCGGTCATTCTCATAATCAATATGATCTCCCATCGTCCCCAACGATCATAAACAAATTTGTTTCGAGAATTCTCTGGAGATGTAATTTCATTCTCCAGAGAAAGTGGAAGAGATTGTGTGTCTTTGGCTCAACCAGAGGGTCCTATTTATAGGGACTCTTTGGAGAATATTTGCCAAATGATATATTTGCATATTTAATATATTAAGATATCTTACCTCATACAAATCATATTTAGATATTATAAGATATCTTAATATATACTTAATTAATTTGAATCTCATTCAAATTTCAAATATATTTTTATTTAATATATCAAAATACATTAATTGATTTAATATTTAATTGTATCTAATACAATAAATATGTTTTCCATTAATATATCTAATATATTAAATATTAAGTTGACCATTCAAATTGTCAAATTAATATATTTTTCTCCATTTATATTTAACATGTCTAATATATTAAGTATTAATTTGAACCCTTTTAATTAAATATATTTTCTCTATTTATTTAATATATCTAATATATTAATACTAATTTGACATTTCAAATTACATTTATTTTCTCCTTTATATTTAATATATATGCTATATTAAATATCAATTTGAACACTTCAAATTTTCTTTCAAATAAATTGAACCTTTTAGCGCGTTACTATGAGCTAGCAAGGAGACCTTATGGACCTACATATTATAAGCTCCAATGATACAAAATTAATTAATTAAACTCTTTAATTAATCAATTTCCATACATTAACTATAGATCACTCCACTGTAGACCTAGAGTTGCACTCTTATGCACTGTAGGACATGTAGTACCTTCCTCTTCCATCTCCATGTTGGAGGATGCCACATTGCTTTCGACAAATTTTTTTCTTGGACCAACAATCTCTGAACATGTGGCCCTTCTACCCGCAATTGTAGAAAATACCTTCAAATCTCTTTTGAACTATTGTTGTCATTCTTCTGAGCTCTCTATGGCTGTGCAGTTCCTTGATGACTTTTTCTTTTGTCACCGTTTTTGTATCCACGTTTAGTAGATGACTTATATTGTTTTGACTTTCACTTGTGTAGAGTGCTTCTTTTTCACCCTTCAATGTGATATCTCTCGTTTGATTAGTCATGGGCTCGCTAACAAATTTTTAAACTTTACAAATGATGGTTGAATGGGTCATCCTGGAACAGCAATAATGAAGCATCTATATTCTAACCGCAATCCATGGATGATGATCCTCTTCATTCGATCTTCTTCAATTGCAGACTTCGGGTCTAGTTCAGTAATCTTCCGGCAGATCGAGTTCACTTTGTGGAAATACTGAGCAATCTTCATGTCACGCTATGAAATTGATAATAGCTCGTTCTCCAGTAGTTGTAGCCTCGTATCGTTCTTCTTTGTGAACAACATCACGAACGTGTTACATGCTTCTTTCGGTGTCTTGTCATCCCAAATATGATCTAACATCTCTTCTTCGATTGTGGTCTTCAAGGAAAACATTGCTTTGTCTGCTTTGATTCTCCATTTGCACAAGACGCCGTTAGGATCCTCCTCTGGCGGCGTAGTTTTACTCCCGCCAACGATCTCCCATAGATCACGTCCTTGTAAATAGGACATCATGCATGTTGCCCACGTGTTTTAGTTGTTGTTGTTGAGTTTCTTGATTCCTCCAACGATTTGGAAATCGCCCATCGTGTTGGCAATATCTAAGTAATACCAAAAAGGCTCTTTCGACACAAGACTTGCAGAGTCACAGACTGCTCATGGCACAAAATCAACTCACTCACTAATAATCTCAAGAAATCGTTTCTGATGTGGAAGTTAAGGCAGAGCTGCAACCACAGAGCATACTAAGAATTTCAAGAGATCAGACAACTTACACTAACTTCGCCTGATACCAGATTATTGAACACTATTCTCTGTGAGAACACTCGCACTCTTTCTTAACACAAATCGAGAAGAGATTACAAGACACCTTGTAGAATACTACTGCTTTATATTTCTTGGGATGAAAACTTAGGTAGGGTGAAGGGGTATTTAAAATAGACGTCAGACAATTTATTCCAAAAATCTCTCAACCTTTAAGTGTGTCATGTGTATCTGAGGTAGATTATGCTATGAGGAATTCATGCATATTAGTGTGTCGTGCATCGGGATACTTACATTCCGACTTATGATTTTTGATATTTATGTGCGTCGTGGTGTTATGCAGACCCTTTCTCTCTGTGCTGTTCAACATGAGCTCGTTAGCGAGTGCTAGCCCATCGAGCCAGATCCAGGGGGTGTGCGAGCCCACCTGGTGGGTCCATGCTCACATACATGGGTCATGTGAAGAGAAGTACTGCACATCCAATCTTGCCCGGACTAAAAAAACTGTCTAAGGCCATGTTGTGATATGTTAAATGGATAGATCCCCCCATGGCACGACACGTGCAGGGTCACAACACACACGTTGTCCATGCGTCAAACCATTCATCTAATCAAGCTAGTAGTGAAACCACTTAGTTTGTTGTCCAATGTCGAGTTACAAATTATCTTCGGAACTAGGTTAAATCTGCTTGTCTAAGTCCAATTCAACCTAGGTGAGTTTTTGAGATTGAGTTAATACTTAATATATGATCCAACTCTTCTAACCGTGTTAACTAAATCCATTTTTGGCTGAAAAATAACTTAAAGTTATCGACTAGTAGACATACTCACCTCAAATACTTTAAGAAAGAGTCGGTTTGGGAGATTCTTTCCTACATTTATTTATTTATTTATTTATTTTTATTTTTTATTTTTATTTCTGTCTCTTCTTATCTCATTTTTAGCTAATTTTGACAAACTTTAATAATTCTAGGACTATTCTCATGCTCATCTCTTTGCAAAACTTGATATAGATAATTTTGATATTTAATTTTCTAACCCAAATTGATGGAATTGTGAGGAAGAGAGAATTTGAACTTTTTTTTCGTATTGATATAGGGGATGGTCTCTTAGATGGTGATTCTTTCTTTCCCATGTGGACCTCCGTAATGCTGAAAGGATGAATGTAGTTGATTTTATATGGAGACTGATGATGCATGTTACACATATTTCCTAGAAACTATATATTCAATACTCTTTTAAGTTATATTCGAAGAAATTTAATACAAACGATTTGATTTCCTGCTTTAGCAGCGATTCCTCAACAAAAAAAAAAATCATGCTCTTCATTTTTTAATAAAGTGGTAAAGCATATTTTCTTCTATTTACGTTGTAAATTTAACTAAATTATTCTTTAGGTTCTTCACGGTCAACAATGTAATGAAAGTAGATATATGAAATAGGAAACTCAAACCGGTCAAATTATTACCTTCCCCATTAATTTTTATTATTATTATTGAATATGTATTATACTCATAGTTTGGGTAGATGAGTTAGTCATATTGGTGTCAGTCAACCTAGCATAGATGGTGTTATAAGTTTTTAAGGATGCATCCCAAAATAAATCTTAGATTATATCCGTAGTGTAATGGAAGGAGTATGTGGTGTAGGAGGAGGATGGTCGGATGTTCTTCGGCTCGGCCCAGACGGAGGAATGGGTACACCTTTCGGTAACATTCCAAAGTTGATTTTTGGCCAAAGAACTGGATAGTCTGAAGTCCTTTGACTCGGCCAAGACGGAGGAATGGGTACACCTTTTGGTAACATTCCAAAATTGATCTTAGATTGTGTGTTTAAAATGACAGATGATGCATGTGGTGGAGTTGGAGGATAGTCTGACGTCCTTTGACTTGGCCCAGACGGAAGAATGGGTATACCTTTTGGTAACATTCCAAAATTGATCTTAGATTGTTTGCTTAAAATGACAGGTGATGCATGCGGTGGAGGAGGAGGATAGTCTGACGTCCTTTGACTCGGCGCAGACGGAGAAATGGGTACACCTTTTGGTAACATTCCAAAATTGATCTTAGATTGTTTGCTTAAAATGACAGGTGATGCATGCGGTGGAGGAGGAGGATAGTCTGACGTCCTTTGACTCGGCGCAGACGGAGAAATGGGTACACCTTTTGGTAACATTCCAAAATTGATCTTAGATTGTTTGCTTAAAATGACAGGTGATGCATGCGGTGGAGGAGGAGGATAGTCTGACGTCCTTTGACTCGGCGCAGACGGAGAAATGGGTACACCTTTTGGTAACATTCCAAAATTGATCTTAAATTGTTTGCTTAAAATGATAGGTGATGCACACGGTGGAGGAGTTGGATAGTCTGACGTCCTTTGACTCGGCCCAGACGGAGGAATGGGTACACCTTTCGATAACATTCCAAAATTGATCTTAGATTGTTTGTTTAAAATGACAGATGATGCACGCGGTGGAGGAGGTGGATAGTCTGACGTCCTTTGACTCGGCCCAGACGGAGGAATGGGTACACCTTTCGATAACATTCCAAATTTGATCTTAGATTGTTTGTTTAAAATGACAAATGATGCATGCGGCAGAGGAGGTGGATAGTCTGACGCCCTTTGACACAACCCAGATGGAGGAACGGGTACGCCTTTTGGCAACATCCCAAAATTGATTTTAGATTGTCTGTTTAAAATGTGAGATGATGCCCGTGGTGGAGGAGGTGGATAGTCTGGCGTCCTTTGACTCGGCACGGATGGAGGAACGGGTACACCTTTTGGTAACATTCAAAAATTGATCTTAGATTGTTTGTTTAAAATGACAGATGATGCACGCGGTGGAGGAGGTGGATAGTCTGACGTCCTTTGACTCGGCCCAGACGGAGGAATGGGTACGCCTTTAGGTAACATTCCAAAGACTAGGGGTGGAGAAGGTGTCTAGTGAAATAATGTTCTTTGGCTTGATCTAGATGAAGAAATGGATATTCCTTTTGGATGCTTTACAATTTGGTCCGTCAATTCCTCTTCTCGAATGGTGTCGTCTACATCGACATCAACCACTTTTTTAGCATCCGTTTCCTAGACTATGAAGTGCAATCCAAAGAATATGAGAGTACACACTCTCAAAAATAAATTAGATTTATTTGACATCATATGTTCTATATGTTCTCTAAACTTCCATTTTTTTTTTATATAGAATTTGCTTCTCAATTAAAATTAAGGTTAAAATTAAGGTCTGGCTTTGCTATAAACCTTAAAATTAACATTTTATTGTTAGAAGAAAACAATAAAAAGAATTGTTTGAAATTTGTTTGGTAATAAGTTCTTAGGTTCACTATTGGCATTTTTCTTGCGAGCTTCTAAATTGTGTTTTCAAAGTTTTCAAAAGTAATGGGTTGATTCAATGTTTAGTTTTTGTTTATGGTTTTTTTATAACAATGGTGTTAATTATTAAATTTGTTTCCGTGTTGTTAATTTTTCACTTCTAGTAATATTTATTTAAAATATTACATTTTTATGTTTTAAATTTTATTTGATTCGACGGTAGCAAGATAGATATTTTGAAGATCGCACGTTAATGGCTTGTTCATCAATTTGATCTTTTATATTTGATGACATGTCAATTGTTTCCAAGAGACTTGTAGAGATTAATAAGCGTCATCCACTACCGGTTATTTGTTCACTATGGCTAGTGGACCTGTTTATTGGCTTTCAATATTACAGACTACTGTTTTATTGTTTACTACCAAAGCATATATGATGGTCACTAAGGCCATTAAAAAAACATTTGGATGCATTGTTTGGTTAATGGCTTGGGTATTTCTCACGAACACATAAAGATGTTTTGTGATAGCTAGAGTGATGTTTGTTTGTCCAAGAAAAAAGTTAATCATGCTTGAACCAAGCATATTCGTGTCTTATTTCATTTTGTTAGAGAACTTTTTATTGAAGGGACAATCGTTTATTTAAAATTTGAATTGCTAATGATCATATGAATATGTTGATAGAGGTGGTTGGAAAAGTTACAGCATTACATAGAGTTGATTAAGATTGGATGGAAGAAATAGTCGGTTCGATTGGTGATAGCAAAAGCAGGTTATCTGCTTCGAGATCTTCTTTAAAGGTGGAGATTGTTGAGAACTGTCAAGAAAACTTGGTTCATGAATACACTTGTAAACACTTTAGTTATTGTGATTGACTACTTCTCGTGGATGTATGAGAATTTCTTCTTTTCGAACTACGTAAATCTTTGTTTCTATTTGTTCAATTTATGTTCGTAGGTGTGTGAGTGTGATCGATCTTGTTTTTGTTTCTACTACAACAATTGGTATCATAGCACTTTAGTTATGGCATTTGGGTACAAGAAACACAACCTTCGAATTTAGAGTTTATGGCTATGAGAGGTACTAAAGATGGAACTTTAAGGGCTAAGGCTTTCCTCCAAAATTATTTCAGATATACCGTTTAAAATTCACGAAAACATCACGAATGCTTAGAGATCAATTTGCTCTTGCATGGGTTAGGAGTTCAAATCGCTCATTTGATGCAAGAAAATTTAGCATAGCAGAAAACTTCACAGAAGAAATTAATGGTGATTAGTGTTGGATTTTGATAATCGGCGAGGAAATCCTTTCTTTTTGGTGAGAGGAAATTGTCGACAGGAGGTTGTTGGAAGAAAAACAAAATGCCTACAAGAAAAGGAGAGAGAATGATTGAAATTTTGAGCTCCGCTTAAAATCAGGTTGTGAAATCTTCTGAACAGATTTCCTATTTAAATATAACCTATCCTAAAATGGCTGTAGAGTGGCAACTGAATCTGTGTCACTTCCTACAAAATTGGCGTCTAAAACTTCATTAATCCATTCGACGTGTTTGTCGAATGGTCAAACGAAGAATTAATGTAATCGTGTGAATCTAAATAAGGAAAAACTCAGGTTTTATCTAACAATCTCGTCCTAAAACCTGTGGTATATCTACCTTATTTCGTTTGAACTCCGTTTTGAGCCCTATGGCTCGGTGTCCCTGGCGGCATGTCCTCCAGACTCCACGTCTTGTTCGGCCGCCTCTTCTTCGAGTTGGCGCGCCGCCAGTCCAGGTGGTTCACCTCTTCCTAATAGGTCTTCCATCTTCCGGTACCTGGCCGAGAGGTTGACTGGTTGCTCTATCTCCAGCTTTAGGATGTAAAGGCGGTTTGCCGTGCACCGAACTTACGTGAGCAACCGTCGTCGATCATCGCAGATCCTAAGTAGCTTGTGCTTGATGGAAATGTTGCAGCCGGCCTTATCGAGTTGACCCAGGCTCACAATATTAGCCTTGAGTCTTGGGATGAAGTAGACGCTGGTCAGCTTGTGATGATTGCCTCCCTTGCCGACGAACAGGATGGTGCCGTGCCCTTCAATCTCGACGACAGAGCCATCGTCAAATTTCACCGTCTCGCGAATCCCCGAGTCAAGCTCGAAGAATGCAGACTTGGCCCCGGTCATATGGTTTGTTGCCCCTGTGTCGAGGACCCATCGCTGGTGCTCCTGCTGCTCGCCTCTTTCACCGATTCGAGCGAGCACTCGCTCCTCCTTCAATTGAATTGGCTCCCCATCCGGTGCATTTGTTATGCATAGTTGGAGCTCTTCCTCGGGTTCGACGCTCACCGGAGCAGTTATGCCGTCGTCAATTACCTCTGTGGATTTGGGGAGCTCTTCCTCGAGTTCGACGCTCACCGGAGCAGTTATGCCGTCGTCGATTACCTCTGTGGATTTGGGGAGCTCTTCCTCGAGTTCGACGTTCACCGAAGCAGTTATGCCGTCGTCGATTACCTTTGTAGATTTGGGGAGCTCTTCCTCGGGTTCGACGCTCACCGGAGCAGTTATGCCATCGTCAATTACCTCTGTGGATTTGGGAAGCTCTTCCTCGAGTTCGACGCTCACCGGAGCAGTTATGCCGTCGTCGATTACCTCTGTAGATTTGGGGAGCTCTTCCTCGGGTTCGACGCTCACTGGAGCAGTTATGCCGTCGTCGATTACCTCTGTGGATTTGGGGAGCTCTTCCTCGGGTTCGACGTCAGGTAGGACTAATGCAATCACCATGAAAAGGGTCGGCTCGTCCTCCTCAGATTGAGCCACATGGGCCTTCTCGGTGGTCTCCTTGTTCTTGAGCTTGTTCCAGCAATTCTTGCTCAGGTGACCTCTCTTCCCATAGTACGAGCACTCGATTGGCCCGTCATCAGTCGGCTCCTCCTTCTTTTGATCCGCCTCTTTCCCGTGCATGCGCCAGCGAGATTTCCACGACTTCTTACCGCCTTTGCGACTGGAGGGCCCATTGCTCTCGCCGGTGTCGTCACGGAGCTTTAGGCGTGCAAGCCATTCCTCCTCAGTGAGGAGTAGACGACCCTCCTTGTCGACAGCTGAAATGGTATTTTTCTTCCGCTGCTCGACATTACGCAGTCTTCCGATCACCTCTTCCACCGTTAGGTCGTTCACGTCAATCAATGTCTCGATTAAAATCGCGACTTGCTTGAGGTGATCGGGGACGACCTGCAGCATCTTCTTCACGATTTCTGCCTCCGTCGATGATTTTTCAATGCGGATCACGAGGCTCGCCAATAGCATCACCACACTCGGTGACAGTATTAGCGAGATAGAAATCGTGAAGAAGAAGCTCGATGTTGGATTCCCGCACTCGCTGTACACCGACCCGACAGGATTTGATCCTCTCCCAGGCCGGTTGCGCAGTGCGCTTGGTAGAGAGAGATGTCAGCATCTCTGGGGGCACGGATCGTAATATGGCGGCGAACGCCAGCCGATCCTCCCGGTACTCAATCGTTTCTCCTTCCTCTGGCTCGCGACAGCATGCCATAACCCTTGCACCTGTAGGTTGACGCGCATCAATAAGGTCCACTCGTTATAGTTGGACCTTGTCAACATCGGATATACTGAACAACGACGGTCGTTGTCTTCCCTGATCACTCGCTCAACGACAACTCGACGCCCGTCATCACGGCGTCGGCGCGGAGGAGTGAGAGAATCTGCTCGAGATGGACCCCACGATGTGTTTATTTTCGCACTTTGCATTTTCTTTTACTCGAACCTGAGACCTGTGTGTTGTTAGGTCGACACTCTAACCAATATAAATCTTAGATTATATCAGTAGTGTAATGGAAGGAGTATGTGGTGTGGGAGGAGGATGGTCGGATGTTCTTTGGCTCAACCCAGACGGAGGAATGGGTACACCTTTCGGCAACATTCCAAAGTTGATTTTAGGCCAAAGAACATGCGGTGGAGGAGGTGGATAGTCTGACGTCCTTTGACTCGGCCCAGACAGAGGAATGGGTACACCTTTTGGTAACATTCCAAAATTGATCTTAGATTGTTTGCTTAAAATGTCAGATGATGCACGCAGTGGAGGAGGTGGATAGTTTGACGTTGTTTGACTCGGCCCAGACGGAGGAATGGTACACCTTTCGATAACATTCCAAAATTGATCTTAGATTGTTTGTTTAAAATGACAGATGATGCACGCGGTGGAGGAGGTGGATAGTCTGACGTCCTTTGACTCGGCCCAGACGGAGGAATGGGTACACCTTTCGGTAATATTCCAAAATTGATCTTAAATTGTTTGTTTAAAATGACAGATGATGCACGCGGTGGAGGAGGTGGATAGTCTGACGTCCTTTGACTCGGCCCAGACGGAGGAGTGGGTACGCCTTTCGGTAACATTCCAAAGACCAGGGGTGGAGAAGGCATCCAGTGAAATAATGTTCATTGGCTTGATCTAGATGAAGAAATGGATATTCCTTTTGGATGCTTTACAATTTGGTCTGTCAATTCCTCTTCTCGAATGGTGTCGTCTACATCGACAACAACTTTTTTAGCATCCGTTTTGTAGACTATGAACTGCAATCCAAAGAATATGAGAGTACACACTCTAAAAAACAAATTAGATTTATTTGACATCATATGTTCTATATGTTCTCTAAACTTCCATTTTTTCTTTTCATATAGAATTTGCTTCTTAATTTAGGTTAAAATTAAGGTCCTCCTTTGCTATAAACCCTAAAATTAACATTTTATTGTTAGAAGAAAACAATAAAAAGAATTGTTTGAAATTTGTTTGGTAATAAGTTCTTAGGTTCACAATTGGCATTTTTCTTGCAGCTTCTAAATTGTGTTTCAAAGTTTTCAAAAGTAATGTGTTGATTCAATGTTTAGTTTTTGTTTATGGTTTTTTTTATAACAATGGTGTTAATTATTAAATTGATTTCCGTGTTGTTAATTTTTCACTTCTAGTATATTTATTTAAAATATTACATTTTTATGTTTTAAATTTTATTTGATTCGACAGTAGCAAGATAGATATTTTGAAGACCGCACGTTAATGGCTTGTTCATCAATTTGATGACATGTCAATTGTTTCCAAGAGAATTGTGGAGATTAATAAGCGTCGATCCACTACCGGTTATTTGTTCACTATGACTAGTGGACCTGTTTATTGGCTTTCAATATTACAGACTACTGTTTTATTGTTTACTACCAAAGCATATATGATGGTCATTGAAGCCTTTAAAAAAACATTTGGATGCATTGTTTGGTTAATGACTTGGGTATTTCTCACGAACACGTAAAGATTTTTTGTGATAGCTAGAGTGATGTTTGTTTGTCGAAGAACAAAGTTCATCATGCTTGAACCAAGCATATTCGTGTCTTATTTCATTTTGTTAGAGAACTTGTTATTGAAGGGACAATCGTTTATTTAAAATTGGAATTGCTAATGATCATATGAATATGTTGACAGAGGTGATTGGAAAAGTGACAGCATTACATAGAGTTGATCAAGATTGGACGGAAGAAATAGTCGGTTTGATTGATGATAGCAAAAGCAGGTTATCTGCTTGGAGATCTTCTTTAAAGGTGGAGATTGTTGAGAATTGTCATGAAAACTTGGTTCATGAATACACTTGTAAACACTGTAGTTATTGTGATTGACTACTTCTCGTGGATGTATGAGACTTTCTTCTTTTTGAACTACGTAAATCTTTGTTTCTATTTGTTCAATTTATGTTCGTAGGTGTGTGAGTGTGATCGATCTTGTTTCTGTTTCTACTACAACAATTGGTATCATAGCACTTTAGTTATGGCATTTGGGTACAACAAACACAACCTTTGAATTCAGGGTTTATGGCTATGAGAGGTATTCAAGATGGAACTTTAAGGGCCAAGGCTTTCCTCCAAAATTATTGAAGATATACCGTTTAAAATTCATGAAAACATCACGAATGCTTGGAGATCAATTTTTCTTGCATGGGTTAGGAGTTCAAATCGCTCATTTGATGCAAGAAAATTTAGCATAGCAGAAAACTTCACAGAAGAAATTAATGGTGATTAGGTACTTTCCATAACGTGCACCTTGTACAATTGGACACCTTTTGATGGTGCAGGTCAATTCCACCGCATGCCCTTGAATGCTAAGGCTGTTCATTTCAAAGGATCCAGAAAACGGTTTATGCTAGAGTCTTGGATCTTCTTTAGATCCTCTTCCAGCATCTCAATCTCATACATGTTGTACCTCATTTTAAGTAGCATCTCAAGGAAGTATGGTTTATAAACAAAGATGAAAGATTTAAAGTTGAATTGATCGTTGAGGAGCAGATTCAAGCTAGTACCAAGAATAATTAGTAACTCCAACCTAGACCAACTAAGTAATTGGTTCTACTATTGACTCGGTTTGATGAATTGTAGTATTTATGATGACGCGTGCCATTTAATAAGTCATGTCATGTTATGCGACGTTATGCAACCTAGACCAACTAAGTAATTGGTTCTACTGTTGACTCGGTTTGATGAATTGTAGTATGTATGATGACGCGTGCCATTTAATAACTTATGTCATGTTATGCGACGTTATGCTACGATAAGCTATTCTATTTTTGATCGTGTAGTGTTGTATAAAGGTTATATGGAATCGAAAATCTATGATGTATAAACCTCCATAGACCATGCCATGAAAGCTATGTTACATACTATTGAACGTACAAGAATTATGAAAGCATAATTCACCGATTTATTATGTTATAGATAAATGGAGGTTTGTCTTATATCATAGATTATGCTACGAGGAACTCATGCATATTAGTGTGTCATGTGCATCGGGATACTTACATTACGACTTATGATTTTTGATATTTATGTGCGTTATGATGTTATGCAGACCCTTTCACTCTGTGGTATTCAACAAGAACTCGTTAGCGTGTACTAGCCCGACGAGCCAGGTCTAGGGGGTGTGTGAGCCCACCTAGTGGGTCCATACTCACATACATGGGCTATGTGCAGAGAAGTACTACACATCCAAAATTGTCCGAACTAAAAATCTGTCTAAGGCCATGCTATGATATGTTAAAAGGATAGGTCCCCCCATAGCACGACACGTTCAGGTTCACAACACACACGGTGTTCATGCATCAAACTATTCATCCAATCAAGCTAGTAGTGAAGTTATTAATTGGTTGTACTATGTCGAGTTACAAATTATCCTCGAAACTAACTTAGATCTTCTTCTCTAAGTCCAATTCAACCTAGGTGAGTTTTCGACATTGAGTTAATACATAATATTGTTGAACAAAATTCTATGTGAGAAACACTCGCACTCTTTATTAACACAAATCGAAAAGAGATTACAAGGCACTTTGTAGAATACTCTTGTTTTATATTTCTTGGGATGAAAACCTAGGTAGGGTTGATTTTATCGGGAGACAACTGATGCATGGTACACCAATCTAAAAAAGATTACAAGGCACTTTGTAGAATACTTTGACTTGGCCCAGGCGGAGGAATGGGTACACCTTTTAAAATGACAGATGAAGCATGCGGTGGAGGAGGTGGGTAGTCATTATGCCTTCTACTTGACCCAAACAAAGAAATGGGTACGCCTTTCGGCAACATTCCAAAATTCATCTTAAATTGTTTATTTAAAATGAAAGATGAAGTATGCGGTAGAGGAAGTGGGTAGTGATTATGCCTTTTACTCGGCCCAGATGGAGGAATGGGTACGCCTTTCGGTAACATTCTAAGGACGACGGGTGGAGGAGGGGTCAAGTGAAATAATGTTCTTTGGCTTGATTTAGATGAAGAAATGGATATTCCTTTTGGATGCTTTACAATTTGGTCCGTCAATTCCTCTTCTCGAATGGTGTCGTCTACATCGACTTCAACCACTTTTTTAGCATCCGTTTCGTAGACTATAAAGTGCACTCCAAAGAAAATGAGAGTACAGACCCTCAAAAACACATTAGACATCATATTTTCTATAAAATATGATCTCTAAACTTCCATTTCTTCCTTTTTATATAGAATTTGCTTTTCAATTAAAATTAAGGTCCCTTTGCCATAAACCCTAAAATTAACATTTTATTTTTGGAAAAAACAACAAACCGTTTGAAATTTGTTTGGTAATAAGTTTTAAGGTCCACAATTGACATTTTTCTTACGGATTTCTAAATTGTGGTTTCCATATTTTTGTGATAGCGAGGTTATGTTTGTTTGTCCAAGAACCCAGTCCATCATGCTTCAACCAAGTATATTCATGTCTAATTTCATTTTGTTCAAGAAATTGTTAATGAAGGGAGAATCGTTTATTTAAAATTGGAACTCCTAATGATCATATCAATATGTTGATAGAGGTGGTTGCCAGCATTACGTAGATTTCTATTTCTGTCACAACAATTGGTATCGTATCATTTTGTATGGAATTTGGGTACAACAAACACAACCTTTGAATTCAGGGTTTATGGCTGTGAGAGGTATTCGAGATGGAACTTTAAGGGCTAAGGCTTTCCTCCAAAATTATTGAAGATATACCGTTTAAAATTCATGAAAACATAACAAATGCTTGGAGATCAATTTGCTCTTGCATGGGTTGTGCGTTCAAATCGTTCATTTGATGCACGGAAATTTAGCAAAGCAGAAAACTTCACAGAAGAAATTAATGGCGTTTAGGTACTTTTCATACCGGCACCTTGTCTAATTGGACACCTCGTGAGGGTGCAGGTCAATTCCACAACATGCCCTTGAATGCTAAGGTTGTTCATTTCAAAAGATCTAGAAAACAATGCTAGAGTCTTGAAACTCCTTTAGATCCTCTTCCAGCATCACAATCTCATACATTTTGTACCTCATTTTAAGTAGCATCTGAAAGAAGTATGGTTTATAAACAAAGATGATAGATTTTAAAGTTGAATTGATCATTGAGGAGCAGATTCAAGCTAGTACCAAGAATAATTAGTAACTCCAACCTAGACCAAATAAGTAATTGGTTCTACTATTGACTCAGTCTGACGAATTGTAGCTTGTATGATGACGCGTGCCATTTAATAACTTATGTCATGTTATGCGACGTTATGCTATGATAAGCTATTCTATTTTGTGATCATGTAGTGTTGTATAAGGGTTATATGTTATCGAAAATCTATGATGTATAAACCTCCATAGACCATGCCATGAAATCTATGTTACATACTATTGAACGTACAGGAATTATGAAAGCATAATTCACCTATGTTATAGATAAATGGAGGTTTGTCTTATATCATAGATTATGCTACGAGGAACTCATGCATATTAATGTGTCATGTGCATCGGGATACTTACATTACGACTTATGATTTTTTATATTTATGTGCGTTATGATGTTATGCAGACCCTTTCACTCTGTGGTATTCAACAAGAACTCATAAGCGAGTGCTAACCCGATGAGCCATATCTAGGGGGTGTGTGAGCCTACCTAGTGGGTCCATGCTCACATACATGGGCTATGTGTATAGAAGTACTACACATCCAATCTTGCCCGAACTAAAAAACTATCTAAGGACATGTTGTGATATGTTAAAAGAATAGGTCCCCCCATGGCACAACATACACGTTGTTCATGCATCAAACCATTCATCCAATCAAGCTAGTAGTGAAGTTATTAATTGGTTGTACTACGTCGAGTTACAAATTATCCTCGGAACTAGCTTAGATCTGCTTCTCTAAGTCCAATTAAACCTAGGTGAGTTTTCGACATTGAGTTAATAAATAATATTGTTGAACAAAATTCTATGGGAAAAATACTTGCACTTTTTATTAACACAAATTGAAAAGGGATTATAACGCACTTGGTAGAATACTCTTTTTTTATATTTTTTTGGGATGAATTCATAGGTAGGGTGGAGGGTATTTACAATGGAGGTGAGACAATTTATTCCTTAAATATCTCAACCTTTTTCCTAAAATATCTCTATAAAAAATTTGTGTATATTTATTCCTAAAATAGCTGAATCATTTTACTAAAATTGAAAGTATTTTTACTCCAAACATACCTAAATCATTTTCCTAAAATAAATATATATATATGAGCTCATACAATTATTGGGCTAGTGATGATATTTTAACATTGCCCCTCAACACTAGTCCTCATTCGTTGCACCATGTTGAGCTGATAGCGAAAGCTCTCACGTTTGCCCGTATTCAGCCTTTTTGTAAACAAGTCTGCCACTTGGTCACCTGTCTTGATCTGTCGCATCTCGACTTCTTCCTTCAAGACTTTCTCTCTAATGAGATGGTAGTGTACCTCCACATGCTTTGTTCGAGCATGAACCACCAGATTTTCTGCTAGGCGAATCGCAGATTGATTGTCACAATGAAGTGATATTAGATCGTCAATTTTCTGGTGCAAATCTTTCATCAAGAGTTTCAGCCATGTACTTTCCTGAGCTGTTCCAGTTGCTGCTCTATACTCTACTTCAGTAGTTGACAATGATACTGTTGGTTGTCTTTTGATACACCAAGAAATTGTTCCCGAACCAAACTTGAACACATGCCCAGTGGTTGATATCCGAGTATCATGGTCTCCTGCATAGTCAGCATCACAATATCCAACTAACTTGCAGTCTTTGCTTCTTTTGTACAGAAGACCACAGTCAATTGTACCTTTGACATATAACAAGATCCGTCGAGCCAAATGACGCTTCTTTGGACTTTGCATGTACCGACTCATGACTCCAACTGCATAATAAATATCAGGCCAAGTTAAAGTTAGGTAGATAAGACTACCTACTATGCTGCAAGAATTGTCAGCAGATATCAGTCCAATCCGGGACATGCTCATTGGACTGTCGTTCAAAATATCCTCAAGTATCTTAGGAGAACGAGGGACTATATGTTAATGTACGGCGCTAAGGATCTGATCCTTACAAAGTACACTGACTTAGATTTTCAAACCGATATAGATTCGAGGAAATCGACATCGGGATCTGTTTCACTCTGAACGGAGGAGAAATAATATGGAAAAACATAAATCAAGGTTGCATTGTTGATTCCACCATGGAGGCTGAGTATGTTGCTACTTGTGAAGTAGCAAAAGAATCAGTATGGCTTAGGAAGTTCTTAACTGATTTGAAAGTCGTTCCAAATATGCATCTGCCTTATCACTCTTTATTGTGATAATAGTGGAGCAATTGCAAATTCTAAAGAACCAAGAAGCCATAAGCGAGGAAAACTTATTGAGCGCAAATATCATCTCATAAGGGAGATTGTGCAACGAGGAGATGTGATCGTCACATAGATAGCTTCATGGAACAACACTGCTGATCCATTTACAAAGCCCCTCACGGCTAAAGTGTTTGAAGGGCACCTAGTGAGTCTAGGACTAAGAGTTATGTAATCTAGGGCAAGTGGGAGAAAATGCATGAGTATGTGATGCCCTAGTTCATTGTATTTATATCTTTCTCTCTACTCAAGTCCAAGTGGGAGTTTGTTGGCTTTATGTCCTAAAACTCATAGTTTTTAAACAAAAACATATTATGTTTTCAATAAAGTTATTATTGATGATTATTCAGTAAAGATTGTTATTGAATAAAGTGAATTTTACGATCATTAATCTAAATCCAATAAACTAATAGCACTCTAGCTATAGTATGATTACTTGAACTACATATAGAGACAAAAGAGTGGATCAAGTTCAAGTATATAGTCAAAATGATCTATAGTACAGGGATAAGGCCGAGTACCTTATTCTGAGGACACTATGGATGCGGTCCACTTTTGTATATGATATAAACATTGTGATCACTAAATTGTACACGTGGAGACATGTGAGTGGGGGCGTCCTATGCAATGAGTATTGCATAAGATAGGACCATGAAGAAAACCACTCTCACTTTATAATGTTGTTTACTGTTGAGACTGATTTTTTCATTCGATGACCTAAGTAACTCGATCTTAATCCTGAGTTCACTATGAACTCTTGTTTATTCAGAATTATCCTTAGATTTGCATGGGTGAGAGGGGCCCGAGTTCCCTGACTAAATAAGTCTCCCATTTCAGGGGTAAGACTGGGTGAATAACTGGGGACATAGGGTGTTAAGATTGAATTCACTCCTACCCGCTTTTAGGGATAGTAGAGAGGTTGTTTCCTTAAGTACTAACTCCAGGTCTTGAACAAGGGGCCCCACCCTCTCATTGGCCTGAGAGGGATTCAGTTTGGTGGTTGGATCACAAACCAATCGTTCATTAGAGGATTAGTGGGACTTAAGGAACAAGAAGTAAGTTTAGGGGTAAAACGGTAAATTGACCCAGCTCTAGTTACAAACAACCTGTGAAGGATTGACTTACTAATCATGGTTGTATCAAATGGACAGAAATATATCTATAGTGAGAGGAGTGCAACTACTAGGCTATAGTGGAGTGTCCTAGTAGTTAACGAATGTTGGTTAACAAGGTTAATGAGTTTAGCCGGTTAATCTAGAATCGTTGGAGCCCATGATCGGTAGGTCCATTAGGTCCACATGCTAGCTCATATCAGACTAAAACTTAGAATAGTGTGACGAGAGAGTTCGAAGTGTTCGAATTCAAATTATGGAATATACGCTAAATATATAGGCGCATTTTGTTTTAATTATGAATTAAATAAAAAGAGAGAATTGGAGATATTTAAATAAGGCTTACATATTTTAATTATGAATAGGGATTCATAATCAATATGTGCGGGAATTGATTGGTATTGGCATTTGATTTAAGGTTAAATATTACTTAAATTATTTAATTAATCATTTAATGTTAATTTAATTTGAAATGAATTATTTAAATTAATTGTTGAATTAAAATAAAGAAAGTCAAAATGTTGACTTCACCTAATGGAAAAATCCATGTTTGAGTCAGTGGAATATTGAGTGTGGTTTAACGAGCTTGCATGTTTGCCACACAATCCCACAAATTTGAGTAAAATTTTGAGTGTCAAAATTTGGTTTAACCAAACATGCATGTTTGCCAAATAAACCCCATAAATTTGAGTGGAATTTTGAGTGTCAAAATTTGGTCAACTCAAACTTTCATGCTTGCCACATAATTCCACAAATTTGAGCGGAATTTTGAGGGTCAAAATTTGGTAATCTCAAATTTGCATGAACATGCAAATATGACTCTATAAATAGAGTGATCAAGGTACATGAAAATTCGTCTTGAAAAACTTTGAGAAAATCTCTCAACACTCTCTTTACATGTACTAAATTCCTATCAAGTTTAGTTACTCACCGAATTCCACAATCCCGCTCTAAGGTTGGAGAATAGTAGGGAAGAAACTAGTGTTGGTTCGAAACCGGTTCGTGAGCAAAAAGAAATTTGAACTACAAAAGGTTAGTATTCAAACTCATTGAGTTTTAATGCTTTTGAACATGCTAGCTAATTTACTATAATTGATGTACTTAGAGTGCCTAAGATCCAAATTGCTTCCATACGTGTTATAGTAACACCTCCATGTGCAAAAATCTTGGCATTCGTCTCTATCGGTGTTAAAACTTGCTTGTACTCAAACATGTTGAACTTCTGAAGCATATCTCTTGTATACTTTTTTTGGCATAGAAACAATCCTTCATCTGTGCGATCAACTTCTAAGCCCAAGAAGTGTTTAAGCTCTCCTAGCTCTTTCATCTTAAGCGTACTGATAGATTTTCTCTTGTTTGATAAATTTCACTTTCGTCGTCCCCGGTGATAATCAAATCGTCCACATAGACCAACACAATTGCCAATTTTCCTTCTCTTTCTTTGATGAACACGCTTGAAGCTGCATGCGCAACTGAATAACCACTTTGGGTAAGAAATTCAGCAATCTTACCATACCAAGCTCTTGGTGCTTGCTTCAATCCGTAAAGAGCTTTTTTTAAGCTTGCATACGTGATTAGGATTAGCTGCATTCTCAAATCCCATTGGTTGGTTCATATAAATCTCCCTATCTAATGCTCCGTGCAAGATGCATTATTCACATCCGTTTGCCACAGTTTCCTATCTTTACTTGTCGCGAGTGCTAGCAGAAACTCATACGGTAGTGATCTTTACCACTAGACTGAATGTTTCATCATAGTCTAGTCCATATTTTTTAGAAAACCCTCGAGCTACGATTCGTGCCTTGTATCTCTCGATTGATCCATCCGGTCGACGCTTTATTTTGTAGATCCACTTGCAAGAGATGAGTTTTACATCTCCTAGTTTTGGCACTAGTTCCCAAGTTTGATTCTTCTCCAAGGTTATAATGTCTTCCTCCATCGCTTTATGCCAAACCGAGTTTTGTGATGTTTCTTCATATGTCTCTGGTTCATTGATTTCGTCTTCTACAATAGTTACATTGGCATACTTAAGATTTGGCTTTTGGATTCTTTTTTATCGCCTAAGTTGTTGATGTGTCGTTTCCTTTTCATAAAATTTGTTTGATTGAGTCACTTCTTGGTCATCAACATCAATGTCGCTTAGGCCATTATGCGCATCAATATTTGGTTGAGTGTGCATAGTTTGCTCCCCCATCTTCTGTTGAAGAATTTCTTCGACGTTGTTTGAATCTGGTTAGACTTTCTTCTTCGAGGATCACCATGAAGATGCTTCATCGAAAACTACATCTCTTGATGTATAGTATTTTTCACTTGTTGGATCACATCACTTCCACCCTTTCCTTTGATTGTCATATCCAACAAATATACACTTGACTACTTTCTTATCAAACTTGCTACGTAGGTGGTCAGACACAAATACTTGGAAGTAGCTGATTGTAGGTTTCATATGCCATAGTATCTCAAATGGTGAGACGAATCCTAGCCTTGGTTGGGGAAGCTTGTTGATCACATGGGCAGCAGTTTGCATAGCTTCAACCCAAAATTTTCGTAGATCATTCTTTGCGTGTAACATACTTCAACAAATTTCTGCAAGTTGCCGATTCTTTCTTTCTGCTTCACCATGTTGTTGTGGCATGTTGGCACATGTAAACTGACGTCGTATCCCACACTCGTGTAAATATTGATCAAACTCATCTGACGTGTATTCTCCGCCATTGTCTGAACGTAAGCAACAAATCTTCACTCCTACTTCTCCTTCGATCATCATCTTGAATTCTTGAAATTTTGAAAACGTGTCAGACTTTTCGTTCTTAAAGAAAATCCACCAATATCTTGAGTAGTCGTCAATGAACGTCACTATATACCGCATTCCACTGATCGATGCTTGTTTGACTGGACCGAACAAATCAAAGTGAATTAACTCTAATGGTTTCGTTGCTTTGAATTTTGGCTCTTTGTATGGTAATTGATGAGTTTTACCATATTCACATCCAGCGCAAACAACGTCCACTTTGACTTCAAGTTGAGTTAGAACTTTGAGCATGAATTTCTCCATAATCAGCTTCAACTTGTGGTAGCCAACATGTTCCAATCTTGCATGCCATAGATCTGTTGTCTCATTCGTACGGGTGTTGTCAACATAGGCAGACTCTGCAGATAGGACGTAAATGGACTCCACTCTTCGCCCTTCTATTGTCAGCTTTCCTATTATCTTAACATCTTTATAGACTTTCACATCTTCTGACCCAAACAAGACGTAGTTTCCTGATGTTGTTAGTTGTGTCACTGACAACAAGTTTTTCTTTGTACCTGGTACATGATAAACATTATGTAACACTGTATTAGATTTATTGCCAGGCATGATTGTCGTATTACCGATTTTAGCAATTGACAACTGTGTTATTTGTTGTGCTTTCCTTACGACTTCCTTTGTACTCTTTCTTGTCTTGCAATTTTCTCTGATCGCCAGTCATATGGTTTGAGCATCCTGCATCAACGATCCGCATTTTCATCTTCAATATGATCTCCCATCGTCCCCAACGATCATAAACAAATTTGTTTCGAGAATTTTCTGGAGATGTAATTTCATTCTCCAGAAAAAGTGGGAGAGATTGTGTGTCTTTGGCTCAACCCGAGGGTCCTATTTATAGGGACTCTTGGAGAATATTTGCCAAATGATATATTTGCATATTTAATATATTAAGATATAATACCTCATACAAATCATATTTAGATATTATAAGATATCCTAATATATACTTAATTAATTTGAATCTCATTCAAATTTCAAATATATTTTTATTTAATATATCAAAATACATTAATTGATTTAATATTTAATTGTATCTAATACAATAAATATATTTTTCTATTAATATATCTAATATATTAAATATTAATTTCACCATTCAAATGGTCAAATTAATATCTTTTTCTCCATTTATATTTAACATATCTAATATATTAAGTATTAATCTGAACCCTTCTAATTAAATATATTTTCTCTATTTATTTAATATATCTAATATATTAATACTAATTTGACATTTCAAATTACATTTATTTTCTCTTTTATATTTAATATATATGCTATATTAAATATCAATTTGAACACTTCAAACTTTCTTTCAAATAAATTGAACCTTTTAGCGCGTTACTATGAGCTAGCAAGAAGACCTTATGGACCTACATATTATAAGTTCCAATGATACAAAATTAATTAATTAATTAAACTCTTTAATTAATCAATTTCCATACACTAACTATAGATCACTCCACTGTAGATCTAGAGTTGCACTCTTATGCACTGTAGGACATGTAGTACCTTCCTCTTCCATCTCCATGTTGGAGGATGCCACATTGCTTTCAACAAATTTTGCCATATTATAACTCCTAATGATCATATCAATATGTTGACAGAGGTGGTTGCCAGCATTACGTAGATTTCTGTTTCTGTTACAACAATTGGTATCGTATCATTTTGTTATGGAATTTTGGTACAACAAACACAACCTTTGAATTCAGAATTTATGGCTGTGAGAGGTATTTGAGATGGAACTTTAAGGGCTAAGGCTTTCCTCCGAAATTATTGAAGATATACCGTTTAAAATTCATGAAAACATAACAAATGCTTGGAGATCAATTTGCTCTTGCATGGGTTGTGCGTTCAAATCGTTCTTTTGATGCATGGAAATTTAGCAAGCAGAAAACTTCACAGAAGAAATTAATGGCATTTAGGTACTTTTCATACCGAGCACCTTGTATAATTGGACATCTCGTGAGGGTGCAGGTCAATTCCACAACATGCCCTTGAATGCTAAGGTTGTTCATTTCAAAAGATCTAGAAAACGGTTTATGCTAGAGTCTTGGAACTTCTTTAGATCCTCTTCCAGCATCTCAATCTCATATATTTTGTACCGCATTTTAAGTAGCATCTGAAAGAAGTATGGTTTATAAACAAAGATTATAGATTTAAAGTTGAATTGATCATTGAGGAGCAGATTCAAGCTAGTACCAAGAATAATTAGTAACTCCAACCTAGACCAAATAAGTAATTGGTTCTACTATTGACTCAGTTTGACGAATTGTAGTATGTATGATGACGCCTGCCATTTAGTAACTTATGTCATGTTATGTGACGTTATGCTCTGATAAGCTATTCTATTTTGTGATTATGTAGTGTTGTATAAGGGTTATATGTTATCGAAAATCTATGATGTATAAACCTCCATAGACCATGCCATGAAAGTTATGTTACATACTATTGAACGTACAAGAATTATGAAAGCATAATTCACCGATTTATTATGTTATAGATAAATGGAGGTTTGTCTTATATCATAGATTATGCTACGTGGAACTCATGCATATTAGTGTGTCACGTGCATCGGGATACTTACATTACGACTTATGATTTTTGATATTTATGTGCGTTATGATGTTATGGAGACCCTTTCACTCTATGGTATTCAACAAGAACTCGTTAGCGAGTGCTAGCTCGACGAGCCGAATCCAGGGAGTGTGTGTCATGACCGGATTTTTTAGGCTTCGAAAAACCGAATCGTGACTAAAAAGACAAAATCGAAAACAAACAAAAAGAAAAATAAAAGAAAAGTAAAGTAAAGTAAAAACATAAAAATACCATTAAATTAAAACAAGAGAGAGAAGTTTTGTTTTGAAATTATTACAAAAGAAATTGCAAATTTAAAATGAAGAAAAATACAATTGAATTAAAACAACAGAGAGAAGTTTTGTTTTGAAATTATTACAAAAGGAATTGCAAATATAAAATGAAGAAAAATACAATTATGAAGAAAAATACAAAAGACAGTGAAAGACCGAAAAGGGACTGATGCTCCAGAACGACCCCCTCTGTGACCGCATAGCTCCCGAGCGCTCCTCCACCTCGACCGGTACCTGAAAAAGAAAGGTAAAAAGGAATGAGTATAAAAATTATACTCAGTAAGCCACCTACTTGTAGGCTCTCTTCGCATCCTAATTTAACAGGTTCCCACGGTTTCCTAATTCGGTTCTAGGACATCTGGTTCTAATCTTAGTCCCTTGAGGCTTGCCCCTTGGGTTTCACCGGTTCATCGTCCTTTCATTGAATGCCTAGAGGTTCCTTACGCCAAGCTTATATGATCGGTATCTCTCTATGAGGCGCTACCTCTACATGGCTATCTGGGACTACATGGTACCTAGCCTAGGTATGTGCTGAATACCCCTACGCCCATATAGTCACCCTAGGGGGGGCGCGACCCAACCCGTTCCCATGCTGCTAATGGGCTGTACAACGTGGGAACACATTTCCCATGCGAAATGGCTAAGAGCAGTAAGGACTGATCAGAGACCCTTGGTCCTCCCACGAAGCTACAGATATCGTTCTCACGCTAGCAATCTATGAACACTCCGAGATATCTTGTTGCCGTGGTAAACCGCTAAGTTCCTAGGGGAAAATGAAGTCTGGCTGGAGCTACATATCGCTACTAACAGTAATCCCCTAAGCCTATCATAGAAATGGGCCCTACCAATTAACAGAGTGTACATGCAACCTTCTTCTAACATCATAGTATGTAATTCATGCAAACTAGGCATACCGGCTCAACGGGGCGATGACCTCCATCAAGCACCCAGAGCACGAAGTTCACGCTCAATGGGGCAAATTCGTCCATCAAGCACCCGGAACACGGTATACACAATTCTAACATAAATTAAATGCATGCATACATACGGCGGAAGCTTAAAGCATACAGCAACACTCATGTAATTCACCCAATACAATTATAACAATTAATCTGACTAATAATTTACATGGAGAGCTAACCTGAAGCAAAACTACTAACATGCATGCAATCCAAGCGAATCCTACAAGTATTTCTTCCTAAATACCGGGTGGTGACTTACCTGGTTGACGCGTGCCCTTTTTGCTAGCGTTTCTTTGCCCGTGAGGTGTCCAAAAATACTGATTTCTTTAAATTAGGTCCCTATTCACGTAAGAACAATATTAGAACTGGTACCGAGACAAAAATCGAGCAAACAGAAAACAACTGGGCGAAATTGGTCGTTCCACGCGCGCTTGGAGTGCATGGTCACGCACGCGGGAAGGCGCCAGTCGCAGGCTGCACGCGTGCCTGCCACACGTGCCCGCTTCCGCGTAGTCGCGGGTCGGCCGGTCCGGTCGGCTCGCGTTTGCGGTTGGCCCGACTTGCAGGCGACATGTGTCGACGCCTTGCTGGTGCTGCGTTGGTCCATCCGATGGTCAACGCGTGTCCGGCACCTGTCGCCGCCCTCCGCCGCTCGCCGTCCGCCCCATTTTTTTTCTTCTTTCTTCTCTGTCCTCTAAAAACTGAAACACAAACCTCTTTTTCGATTTTCATATCTTTCGATCCGTAGATCGGATCGATATGATTCCTTTGGCAATGTTCTAGATCGTGTTACGGGCTACGTCCTAGTATTCTTTTTTATAATTTTTTGCTTGACTACCGAACGAGTTAAGAACTTCGGAAGTTCGCTAACCGTTCTCGGACAACTCTCGGATCTCTACCTTTGGGTTGAGGTCTCGACCAAACTTCTTCACAGACCGTGCGTGAGTTATTCCTAGGTGAAGATTTCAGCATTTTAGGATCGATTCACGTAGGAAAGACTCAGATTTGAGAAATGTCGTTCAGAAACCTTACCTCGCGAAATATTCTTGGGTCCTGAAGGAGCGTCAGCCTTGCTAGCCTCTCAATCCTTGTACGAGTCTCGTCTAAGGATGGATTCCGACGGTGGTTCATTAATCTTCCCAGCTGACTTCTCTCCAGTTTCTCTCTATCTCCTTCTTTCTTTTGCAGGGGATCTGACGGGGTTCTCCTTGGACCCCTATTAGGGCTGAAGGGGCAAAATGACATTTTTTTTTCTTGTGTTACAAATTCTCCCCTCCTTAGGAACTTTCGTCCCTGAAAGTAGCTATCTCTTGGAAGAGTTCGGGATAAGCTTTCCTCACATCTTCTTCTCGTTCCCAGGTTGCCTCTTCCTCACGATGGTTATCCCATGAGACCTTTACCAAGGGAATATCTTTGTTACGCAACCGCCTAGTGTCTCGAGCCAAAATTCTGCTAGGCTTCTCCTCGTAAGACAGATCTTCTCGAAGAGGAAGCATCTCATGCTCGATTACATGAGTAGGGTCTGGAGTATACTTCCGCAGCATGGATACGTGGAACACATTGTGCACAGCGGCAAGGTTCGGTGGTAGGGCAATTCTGTAAGCCACAGCCCCAACTCTTTCTAGAATCTCGAAGGGGCCTATGAACCTTGGGCTCAATTTTCCTTTCTTTCCGAACCTCAACACCCCCCTCATAGGGGCTACCTTAAGGAACACGTGGTCACCCACCTCAAATTCGAGGTCCCTTCTACGCACATCTGCATAGCTTTTCTGTCGACTCTGTGCGGTGAGTATCCTTTTCTTAATTTTCTGCATCGCTGCGTTGGTGACCTTAACCAACTCTGGTCCCAATAGTTGCTGCGAGCCTATCTCTTCCCAAAACACCGGTGTTTGACACCTATGCCCATACAGTGCCTCAAAGGGGGTCATCTGAATGGCCGCTTGATAACTATTGTTGTAGGCAAACTCCATTAAAGGTAGATGTTCGTCCCAACACCCAGAGAAATCTAAGGAGCAGGCTCGCAACATGTCCTCTAAAACCTGGTTCAGCCTTTCGGTTTGTCCGTCCGTTTGAGGATGAAACGCTGTACTGAACCTCAACTAAGTTCCTAGTGCCCTCTAAAGACTCCTCCAGAACTGAGAGGTGAACCTGGTGTCCCGGTCTAATACTATGGACACTGGTACCCAGTGCAGGCGTACTATTTCCTTGACATATAATTGAGCCCACCGATCCCCTCGATATGTGGACTTTCCTGGAATGAAGCGAGCCGTCTTAGTCAGTCTGTCTATAATTACCCAGATGACGTTGAAACCCTGCTTTGTCTTTGGCAAACTCGAGATAAAATCCATACAGACTGTTTCCCATTTCCACTGAGGAACGTTTAGGGGCTGTAGCAATCCTGCTAGGCGCTACCTCGAGGCCTTCACCTGCTGGTAGGTCAAGCAACGGCTTACAAAATGTGCTATGTCTCTCTTCATTCCGAACCACCAATAATATCTTTTCAGATCCTGATACATCTTCGTACTTCCAGGGTGGAACACATAAGATGTATCATGGGCTTCAGTCATAATATCTTTTAAGATTCCCTCGTCTCGGGGAACGCACAGGCGGTTTTGACATAGCAAACCCCCGTTTGAGGAGATAGAATACCTTACTGGCCTCTTTGTCTCAGTCTGACTGCACACTTTACTAAGGTGTTCGTCAGACCTCTGAGCGTCGATAATTTTCTTTCGTAGGGTGGGCTGTATGGTTAACTGTGCTATCTGAACATTACCACCTTTAACCACCACGTCTATCCCAGCCCTCTTCATCACATCTTGTAGTCTTTTCTGTGTGGTGATCATCGCAGAAGTATGCACGGCCTTCCTGCTCAATGCATCAGCTACCACGTTGGCTTTGCCTGGATGGTACAAGATCTCTATGTCATAATCCTTTACCAGTTCCAACCATCGCCTTTGTCTCATATTGAGCTCCTTCTGCGTGAATAAGTACTTGAGGCTCTTATGATCGGTGAAGACTTGTACTTTTTTCCCATACAGGTAATACCGCCACGTTTTTAGAGCAAATACTACCGCTGCTAACTCGAGGTCATGCGTTGGGTAGTTTCGTTCATATTCCTTCAGTTGTCGAGAAGCATACGCTATCACCTTACCATTCTGCATGAGCACACATCCCAAACCTTTCTCTGATGCATCACTGTACACCGCGAGATTACCTGACCCGTCTGGAACTATAAGGACTGGTGCGGTTACCAACCTCTTCTTGAGTTCTTGAAAACTTTGTTCACAAGCTAGAGTCCAAGCAAAGGGCTTGCCCTT
>NW_019268715.1:38879-44061 GCF_002738365.1 Cucurbita moschata
CTAGGAATGCACTTGCGCCACTACGAATCAGCTTCCTAGCCCTTAACGATGTTATGACGCTTGGGACACCCTTGGAAGTGGCTCCTTTGTAGGTAAAGTTGTCCTCTAACGGGAGCCTAAGAGTTACTACTCGAGTCTCGCAATCTATCAAAACGCGATTCTCACCTAGCCAATCCATACCCAAGATGACATCGAAGTCTTGCATGTTTAACACTATCAGTGTAGCTTCGATGACACGTCCTGATATTGTTACACCACCTCCCTTAACCCTATGGGCAGCTAACAACAGCTCGTGAGCAGGGGTGGACACTGATAAGGTAATTTCTAATAGTTCTTTCTCTAGATGTGCTAGCTCTACAAACTCTTCAGATACGAATGAATGTGTCGAACCCAAATCAAACAATACTAAAGCAAGATGACCAAATACGGGTAGCGTACCTGTAACAACTGCGTCAGGCTGGTCAACTTGTCTGGCTGTTGTTGCATGGGCTACAGCTCACCCCAGCTATTATTGACAGCTTGGCCCCTCTGATGCTGTACTGCAGGTCAGTTGACACGCTGATCATTCCTCTGAGGACAATCTACTGCAAAGTTCCCTACCTGGCCGCATCTATAACAAGCGCCTGTTCCTGCTCTGTATTCCCCCGTGTGAGGACGCTGACAGTTAGGACAAAGGGTCCTGTTCCATATCGGGGCCCTTCTTTGTTTATCAGTGCGGCCACAGGGCGGTCTACCAGTTCTGGGGTGGCTAGGGTCTGTCACCCTTCCCTGGGCTGCAGTGTGGGATGGTTGAGCTATTCCCAACTGCAGCTTGTCGGTGCGGGGCGAGTCGAGCAAGGTCACCACTTGAAGGGCTTTCGTATAGACGAAGGATGACTGGGATGGAACATTCCCCCTTAGTTCCTCCCTCAGGCCAGCGATAAATCGCTCGCCCTTCAACTCCTCAGAACTAACATAGGCTGGAGAAGACCTTGCCAACCTATTAAACTCCAAGTCATATTCCTCCACTAATCTGTCTCCCTATTTCAGTGCGCGGAATGCTGCCTGCATTTTCACTCTGGCAGTGATTGGGTAGTATTTGTGGAGGTACGCATCTTTAAACTGACACCACGTAATAAACTCTCCTTGTGATGCAATGTTCTTCTGAGCATCCTTCCTCCAGAAGTGCGCCTCTCCTTTCAGCATATACGTCCCACAATGGACCTCATACTTTGGCGGGCAGTTCATAAAATGGAAGGCCGTTTCTATGGCCTCTAGCCAGTTCTCGGCGGCAATGGGATCCACCTTGCCTCCGTCAAAGGAAGGCAGTTTATGCCTCTAGAAATCTCTTAAGTAGCGGGACTCCACAGTCATAGTCCTTGAATCCTTGCCCCCTTGCCCTATTGACTGATTAGACATCATGGTTTGAATCATTTGGTTCGTCAGAGCCTGATTTTCCATCGACGTCATCATGAACGTCTGAAACATCTCAACTGAGGGCATGGCTAGTGGCTGGTTTAGCAGGACTGCTGTACACGGGGTTGGACCCGATGGAACCTCCTCAGAGAAGGGAGCAGTAGGGGGTGTATCAAGCAGTCCTCGGGCCTTGGCCTTCCTTTGGTGCCTTTTTGTTCTTGATGGCTGTGGTTATGTCCCCTCGCTAGTTTGGGGCGTATCCCCAACCTCCTCCTGAAATTCAGGTTGTTCCTCTTCAGGTGTTGGAACCGAGGTATCCTGAACTTTCTCTCTTCTTCCCCTTCTGGGTTCGGGCCCTAAATATGGTTCTCGTCTCTTTGGTGTCATTATCTACCACAATAGAAAAAAGAACTATGGTTACAATTCATTCTTGACACATCTCCTACAGAATGTGCGATTATAATGCCATAGTTGGTCATGGTATACTCTATAAGTACTAGCTTAACCTTTATCTCTATGTTTCCGTCGCGTGAGAACGTCTGGTTGTGAGCGACATGTGATTGATGAGCGAAGTCACGGAGGACACGACTCTCTATCCTAAATGTCTACAGGACCTATAACCTGGCTGCTCTGATACTAAATTTGTCACGACCCAATATTTTACTACGGATCATGACTAGCGACAAGACACGAATGCATGAAGTGTTTTAAATATGAAGTAGAGAAAATCCTTAAATTCCAATAATGTTTTTGGACAACAAACAGACAAAACAAAACAAATTTCGAAAGAATGCAAATACAAAATAAGGACTGGACTGACGCCCCGGGACAACCCATTCCTCTGTGACAATCCCCGCCTCCATCACGCCCGCCCTTGAGCGATGCCTCGCGCTCCTGAAAAAAAAGGAAAACATAGCAAGGATGAGTATAAAAATTATACTCAGTAAGCCACCTACTTGTAGGCTCTCTTCGCATCCTAATTTAATAGGTTCCCACAGTTTTCTAATTCGGTTCTAGGACATCTGGTTCTAATCTTAGTCCCTTGAGGCTTGCCCCTTGGGTTTCACTAGTTCATCGTCCATTCATTAAACGCCTAGAGGTTTCTTACGCCAAGCTTATATGGTCGGTATCTCTCTATGAGGCACTACCTCTACATGGCTATCTAGGACTACATGGTACCTAGCCTAGGGGTGTGCTGAATACCCCTACGCCCATATATTCACCCTATGGGGGGCGCGACCCAACCCGTTCCCATGCTGCTAATGGGCTGTACGACGTGGGGACACATTTCCCATGCGAAATGGCTAAGAGCAGTAAGGATTGATCAGGGACCCTTGGTCCTCCCAGGGACACATTTCCCATGCGAAATGGCTAAGAGCAGTAAGGATTGATCAGGGACCCTTGGTCCTCCCACAAAGCTATAGATACCGTTCTCACGCTAGCAATCTATGAACACTCCGAGATACCTTGTTGTCGTGGTAAACCGCTAAGTTCCTAAGCTCACGCTAGCAATCTATGAACACTCCGAGATACCTTGTTGTCGTGGTAAACCGCTAAGTTCCTAAGAGAAAATTAAGTCTGGCTAGAGCGACATATCGCTACTAACAGTAATCCCTTAAGCCTATCATAGAAATGGGCCCTAGCAATTAACAGAGTGTGCATGCAACCTTCTTCTAACATCATAGTATGTAATTCATGCAAACTAGGCATACCGGCTCAATGGGGTGTTGACCTCCATCAAGCACCCAGAGCACGAAGTTCACGCTTAATGGGGAAAATTCGTCCATCAAGCACCCGGAACACGGCATACACAATTCTAACATAAATTAAACGCATGCATACATACGGCGGAAGCATAAAGCATACAGCAACACTCATGTAATTCACCCAATACAATTATAACAATTAATCTGACTAATAATTTACATGGAGAGCTAACCTGAAGCAAAACTACTAACATGCATGAAATCCAAGCAAATCCTACAAGTATTTCTTTCTAAATATCGGGTGGTGACTTACCTGGTTGACGCATGCCCTTTTTGCTAGCGTTTCTTTGCCCGTGAGGTGTCCAAAAATACTGATTTCTTTAAATTAGGTCCCTATAAACGTAAGAACAGTATTAGAACTGGAACCGGGACAAAAATCGGGCAAACAGAAAACAACCAGGCCAAATTGGCCATTCCACGCAGCTTACGCACCAGCAGCGCGCTAGTAGTGTGTGGTCACACGTTCGGGAAGGCGTCAGTCGCAGGCTGCACGTGCGCCTGCCACGCGCGTCTGCTTCCGCGTAGTTGTGGGTCGGCCGGTCTGGTCGGCTCGCATTTGCGGTTCGGCTCGTCTTGCAGGCGACACGTGTCGACGCCTTGCTGGAGCTGCGTTGCTCTAGCCGATGGTCGACGCGTGTCCGGCGCCTGTCGCCGCCCTCTGCCGCTCGCCGGCCGCCCCTTTTTTTTTCTTTCTTTCTTTCTTCTTTCTTCTCTGTCCTCTGAAAACCGAAACACAGACCCCTTTTCCGATTTTCATATCTTTCGATCCATAGATCGGATCGATATGATTCCTTTGGCAAAGTTCTAGATCGTTTTACGGGCTACGTCCTAGCATTTTTTTTATAATTTTTTGCTTGACTACTGAACGAGTTAAGAATGTCGGAAGTTCGCTCACCGTTCTGGGACGACTCTCGGATCTCTACCTTTGGGTTGAGGTCTCGGCCAAACTTCTTCACAGACCGTGCGTGAGTTGTTCCTAGGTGAAGATTTCAGCATTTTAGGATTGATTCACGTAGGAAAGACTCAGATCTGAGAAATGTCGTTCAGAAACCTTACCTCGCGAAATGTTCTTGGGTCCTGACAAAGCGTCGACCTTGCTAGCCTCTCAATTCTTGTACGAGTCTCGTCTAAGGATGGATTCCGGCGGTGGTCCGTTAATCTTCCCGGCTGACTTCTCTTCAGTTTCTCTCTATCTCCTTCTTTCTTTTGCAGGGGATCTGACGGGGTTCTCCTTGGACCCCTATTATGGCTGGAGGGGCAAAATGACATTTTTGCCCCTCAATTGACTTAGCCCCCCACTTTTTTTTTTCTTTTTTTTTTATTTGTTTTTTTGTTCTTGCGTTACATTGTCTGAGCCCACCTAATGGGTCCATTCTCACATACATGGGCTATGTGCATACAAGTACTACACATCCAATCTTGCCCAAACGAAAAAACTATCTAAGGCCATGCTGTGATATGCTAAACGAATAGATCCCCCCATGGAACAACACACATGTTGTTCATGCATCAAACCATTCATCCAATCAAGCTATTAGTGAAGTTATTAATTTTTTGTACTACGTCGAGTTACAAATTATCCTCGGAACTAGCTTAGATCTGCTTCTCTAAGTCCAATTCAACCTAGGTGAGTTTTCGACATTGAGTTAATAAATAATATTGTTGAACAAAATTCTATGTGAAAAACATTTGCACTTTTTATTAACACAAATTGAAAAGAGATTACAACGCACTTTGTAGAATACTCTGGTTTTATATTTTTTGGGATGAAAACCTAGGTAGGGTGGAGGGTATTTAGAAAGGAGGTCACACAATTTATTCCTGAAATATCTCAACCTTTTTCCTAAAATATCTCTAAAACAAATATTTTGTATATTTATTCCTAAAATAGCTGAATCATTTTAGACAGTATCTTTACTCCTAACCTACCTAAATCATTTTTCTAAAATATATATATATATGAGCTCATACAATTATTGGGCTAGTGATGATATTTTAACACTGCCCCTCAACACTTGTCT
>NW_019268716.1:0-10495 GCF_002738365.1 Cucurbita moschata
TATCCTAAGTCTAAGAAAATAAATACCACTATCCTATGCATGTGCCATGATCTCGAGTTGCGATGCCGTCGTCAGCCGTACAGGAATGTCTTGCCTTAACCTGAAAAATGTAGTAGCACATGGCTTGAGTATTTTAAGAAATACTCAGTAAGTGACCCCACTATTGGGGTTAAATGCAACAATCACATGAAATGAAATGATGGGACCTACTTTTCGTTTCGTTTTGTTTCGTTTCATTTCATTTCGTTTCGTTTCGTGTTGTTTTCCCTACGGTGTAATCCTAATAGGTAATCGTGGACGTGTACCATATACTCTACATGCAGCCCATACGTGCGAGTATGGGCTCACCAGCTAGTTCGCACACCACTGGGCCACTGTCCCTAGTCAGTGGGCAGGCTCTGGGAGCCTTATACCAGGACTCGTTAAAACTAGAACCGTCACGGCAGCGCTATGCAAAGCATAACGATCGTTGTCCTGCCATTGGATGTACGCGTCCGTACCCTCGTGATGGGATAGGGGTATCCCCCCAAATGCATGAGCACACAATATGCATAAGGTCCCACTAGTCCTACAGTTATCATTAATGAACATAACCCCTATCACGTTTTCATGCTTACAAGTCATTCTCATTCTCATTCTCATTCTCATTTCTTTACATATCATACATATTCCTAACAGGGTTATGTTTCATGAAATTTACCATATTTTATGTCATACAATTCATGCAGTTACATTCAAATATTCATACAAACAAGCCATAATCGTTCAAGGACCACACATCGTTACATGCATTACACATCACATCAGACTAAAAGCATATATCCACGTTCACATAACTATGTACTTAAGCACAATAATCTAGCATACAATGCATCATATCATAAACAAGTCATAACGTAAACACTTCATAGTCATATCGTTCTCTAACTTACCATAGTCTTAACGTTCTTATACCTATCATAGACATATCATTACGTGACGTACCTTAGTCATATCATCACCAGAACGTATCCTAACGCCATAGTTCTATCAATCTATCACAAACCTATCCCTTTCTATCCATAACCTAACCGTATTCTTTCATCAATCTCTCCTATCCATAGCACTCTGGTATGTAACCTAACCTTAACGTTTCATGAACGTATCTTACTCCTGTCGTTACATTTCGTTTTGTGCATTCTTCTCGTATCCTATCTCAAACATCTCCTAGAGAATATCGTACCATAATTATTATCATACAATCCACATATTATAACATAACATAACATATAGGAAGCATATCGATCCACAGACAATTCACACATATCAATATATATAACACGTGCAGAACCACAGGGCACGTGTCAACATCAAATATAACCATGCCTTACCTGGCCAGCTTAAGTCGTTGTCACGAATATCTCTTTAATTAAAGTTCGATTCCGTCCTTTGAAATCCGAGTCAACCTATATGAGCCCATGACATTAGTTTCAGATTTGAACTCTACAACATTATTTCTCTAATTTACCTGGGTCCATTGTTAAAAGTCTGAAATGTTATATATCTATAATTATATTTTAAGTTATTCTAGGCTTTACTACTCTCTAAACAATCCGTATTTACGGTGTGTTTACTTTTTTCCCTCTATATTTAGTATGTGGTTTTTAATTCCCTAATTTTTTTTTATTTGTTTCCTTTTAATGTTGTCGTCCCTTCCAAATTTTCAGTGATCTCTGTTTCCAAATCTTTTCTTATCTCAGTGTTTCCTATTCAAAAGTTTTATGGGTCATTCTATCTTTAATCTATTCATTTGCCTACTGATCAAAATTTAATCTAATATTACTAATCTGACGTGATTGACTAGAATCGTATAAATGATTGACATTTAGTTTCTAACTCAAAGCTAGATCATTGTAATAATTCAATGAAGATCTAGTTGTGATTTCTAAAAAAAGATAAAAGAAAATAAAGATTTGATCATATCTATCTTCACGTAAATCTACTGTGAATCCCAACCGGGTAAAGGTCATTCTCTTTTTCTTTTTTTTTTCCAAGTAAATCTTACTATTATTGATTTTCTATTTTTTTTCAGTAACTGTTGCTGGCATAAGTATAGGTTGAGGAGAGATAACGATGGGAAGGAGGAGAGGTTAGTGGAGAGAAGTGGGGAAATGTTTTTTTTTTTTTAAATTAATTAATTATTTATTTATTTTAATTATTATTCTTTTAACTATTTTTTAAATTATTTTTATTAATTTATTTCTTTATTTATTTTTGGGCTATTACAAATATTATGTTTGAAACTTAAATGCTTATTTCTTTTATTTCGGGTCTTTTGTTTTGTCGTTTCACAGATGTCGAAACACGTAAATCCATGACTGTGTTTTAAGTTAAAGGTTATGTTTTATGGAATTTAAATGAAGTCTTCCGCATTCAATGTTTATGGTACATATACAATAGCGACCTTAAATTAAGTAGAAAATTTTGGGTCATTACAATTGGTATCAGAGCTGTAGGTTATAGATCTTGTAGACTAGCCAACGATGTAGGCTAGGCATGTTCCATGGTCCCACCGTTGATGCCCCGTCTCCGTCAGGTATGTCTTGATTAAGATAAAAAAAAAATGAAATGTCGTTGATTATGTATGTTGTTATTGCTTGGTCATTAAAAATATAACTCATAATTGGACTTTTTACACCATTGATTGTATTATAATTGACACCATTATTGTTGGCTTAATTCTATATTTATTAGAATGTGGAATATGTTATGTTTTACCTTGCATGGAATGTGAATGTAAATTGTTGTATTTATGATGTTTAGATTTACTGAGATTATTGATGTGAATGAGTAGCTATAGTTTTAGAAAGCTACTAAATGTTAGTGTATGCGTGAAAATGATTTTGCTAAGCAAGATCATATGTTTTAGTTAGACGTCTTGAACATAGATAAACTACATAGTCTTATGACCATAGAGATGGGAAGGATTGTACCCATGTATACTAAAGAGTAAGTAGTTTCAGATGGAATAAAATGACCTAAGAAGCTTGATAGATGTCAATATCCTATAGTATACTATAGATGTTAAAAGTGCTAGTGTCTGAAAGAAAATTTTATAACTTTGAAGTATGTAAAGATGAAATTAAAGTATGAGTAAGAAAAAAAATTGAGTTAAGACCATAAAAGTTTAAAACATGTATACTTAAATTGATTGGTGAATGACATAGATGCCTTTAATGGAGCTGAGCTTCGAAAGTACTGAGATGTAGAAAAAAACTTTCCTGCCTTATACGAGTTGAAAATTAAAAAAAAAAAAAAGTAATACAACCGCAATTATGGAAGTTGTGAGATGATTTATAAGTATGGAGCCACAGTTTGGATGAGACATTACGATCTGGTCAAAATTTTAGAGGTATATGGACTACGAGATTGTCAAGATACCTAAATTTAAGAAACCATGATTTAAGATGAACTTGGGTGGGGGATATAGGAGGATTAGAGTGGGACATTGTCTCTAAATCAACTAGAAGTTTTGTGGTAATCCTCCTTAGGGCACACAAATGGGCTGAGGAAGGTCAACATAAACAAATTGTTGTAGAAAATTACCAATCAATTTTTCCTAGCAATGTCAACCTAGTTAAAAGGTATTACTATAGTTAAAGTCAAGACGGTCATTTTAAATTTGATTTTCAAGTATCCCAAGTTTTATGGCATCGGAGGATATCCACCATTCTTATATAATACCAATTTTTAGAAGAGAATTTTGTTAAGCCCATTCTTGAGATTACAAAGGCGTTGAAAGGGTTGTGATGTCTTTCCGTTATGGTTATAGGAACATTAGTTTTGCGATATACTAGATAAGGTATACCAAGAGAAAAGCCTATTTGACAACGTTTCCAATGAAATTTACCAAATTCTCAAACTCTAGCTTGACCACAAATCAAATACGGTAAGTCGTTTATAGATCCATATGATTTCTAGTGCATTCAATTTGCATTAGGTTAGGGTGGAGTTTTTTTAACCAGTTTCATATCATGATTTTGACTCCAAAAATTTACTAGAATTGGGGTAGGCAGCGAAAGAGAAGAAATATTACAAATTTCTTAACTTTGTGGGGAAATAGGCAAATTTGTATATGGAATCCATCTACAAAGATGAGACCTTAATGAGGAACCAAATCAAGTGGACACTTACAAACAATACAAATACAAACAATAACGAGGAAAGGAAAACAATTCTTTTTTTCTCTTTTTTATTATTAAAAATATAGAGAACCAACCATTTTAATTGAAAACATTCCTCTAATGAATTTTTTGGGAACTTCTATAGTAAATGGACTATATAGAATCGTGATCAGTCAAATATTGTAAAGCCCCGGTATTTATTACTTGCTAGAATTGGACTATAACGAAATTTTGATCTATACCGGCACCATAATATCTGATTGGGGAGGAAGATTAGAATTAGAGATTGATTGAGAAACAAAGGTATGAGTGCGTGTGAGTAGGAAACAAAAAAAATCTATTCTAGTTCTATCATCTGCTATGGGTTCGAATCTTAAGAGAAATTCTCGAGAAGGTTTCTACCCTGAAATTTTTCGTTGTCTTTCTTTAATGATAAGGAGAGGAAAAAATTTAGATGAAAAGAAAGTGTCATTTTAGAGTTTTACCAACAATTTTCTTGTGTAGGCGGAGATCCCGTATTTTAAAATGAGATTTTGAGGATGTATGGACAAACAGGTCAATTAGTAAACCTTTAGCTAAGGGTAGAAAATCTGATTAGGAGAACAATGTAAATCAGAAACTAGTAAAACTATAATCCAGTAGATGGAATCATAGTAAAAAAATAAAAAATAAAAAAGTGAGGAACTATGTAAGTTTTCCAACCTTATTGTACACATGAACATTTATTTCAATGAAGTGCAAGAGCCACAAACCTTAGATGAATTATGTTGTCCATGAAATTTTAGAAAAAGACTCAATATGGCATGATAAGGTTATGTACGAAATTTGGTGACCATTAGGTTATGATAACGGGCTAAACCAAGTGTAGGTGTAAAATGACTAAAATGCCCCTATAATTACGTACCACTAGTTTATGACCAAAGTGACCTCTAAATGACATGAAATTTGATGAGGAGCTTTATATCATGGTGCAAAGGGATTACACAAATTTACAAGACCATTGGAATATGTTGAAGAATTAAACCAAGATTTGGGGGTAAATGACCAAAAGACCCTTTTGGAGTATGAATTAAGATTTAAAATACCTAACTATTTGACAAGACACCTTATAAGGAATCAAAAGTTTTATGAATACAAAGTGATATGCTTATGAAAGTTTTATGCATGCAAATAAATGCTATGACTCATACGGATTAGGGTATACTTGTTAAGAATTTTTACTTAGTGGTACTTGAAGACTTAACAACTCTTAGAATAAGGACCCGAGTTATTCCAAGATTAAAACACTTTCGGGAACTAAAAATTGTTTTAGAGGGATATAATTTAATAGCCCAAAAATAAATAAAGAAATAAACAAATAAAAATAATTATAAAATAGTTAAAATAATAATAATAAATAAATAAATTTAAAAATAAAAAATAAATAAATAAAAAAACTTTTTCCCCACTCCTCTCCACTAACCTCTCATCCCTTCCCACAATTATCTCTCCTCAACCCATCTTTGAGCCAGAAAGTAACATTACTGCAAAAAGAAAAAGAAAAAGAAAGACAATAATTGTTAGATTTACTTGAGAAAAAAAAAAAAAAAAAAATGACATTTACCTAATTGAGATTCATCGGAGATTTACGTGAAGATAGATCTTATTAATAAGGTTGACTCGGATTTCAAAGGACGGAATCAAACTTTATTAAAGATATATTCGTGACAACGAAATAACCTAGCCAGGTAAGTGACCTTACTATCGGCATGGTTATATATTGATGTTGACACGTGCCCTGTGGTTCTGCACGTGTCATATATATTGATATGTGTGAATCGTCTGTGGATCGATATGCTTCCTATATGTTATGTATATGTTATAATATGTGAATTGTATGATAATAGTTACTGTACGATGTGTTCAAGGATATGTTTGAGATAGGATACAAGAAGGATGCACAAAACGAAATGTAACGATATGAGTAAAATACGTTCACGAAACGTTAAGGTTAGGTTACATACCGGAGTGATATGGATAAGAGAGATTGATGAAAGTATACGGTTAGGTTACGAGTAGAAAGGGATAGGTTTGTGATAGATTGATAGAACGATAGCGTTAAGTTAAGTTCTTGTGATGATATGACTAAGGTACGTTCACGTAATGATATGTCTGTGATAGGTATAAGAACGTTATGGTTATGATAAGTTAGAGAATGATATGACTATGAAGTGTTTATGTTATTACTTGTTTATGATATGATACATTGTGATGCAATATGTCATGGTATGATATGTATATGATGAAATGTTATGTTAAAAGCATAGAACGTTATGTTAGGTCTCTTAAATTGTGTGTATACAGCATGATATGAATGACATGAAATTACGATAAAAGACATGAAATATAACCCCGTTATAATTATGTATGATTTGAGAACGGAAGAATGAGAAACGATATGATATGAATGATGAACGATATGAAAAATGATATGATATGTACTTAATGCTAGCGGGGATGTATTAAAGGATAATGAAATTGTAGAAGTAGCGGGGACCTCATGCATTATGTGTGTTCATGCATCTGGGGGGATACCCCTATCCCATCACGAGGATACGAACGCGTACATCCAATGGCAGGACAACGATCGTTATGCTTTGCATAGCGCTGCCGTGATGGTTACTAGTTCTAACGGCTCCCGGCATAAAGGGCTCCCAGAGTATGCCCACCGGATAAGGAAAGTGGCCCAGCGGTGTGCGAACTAGCTGGTGAGCCCATATTCGCACGTATGGGCTGTGTGTAGAGTATATGGTACACATCCACGATTACCCGTTAGGACAGCACCGTAGGGAAAACGAAACGAAACGAAAGCTAGGTTTCATCATTTCATTGCATGTGATTGTTGCATTTAACCCAATAGTGGGGTCACTTACTGAGTATTTCTTTAAATACTCAAGCCATGTGCTACTACATTTTTCAGGTTAAGACAAGACATTCCGGTACGGTTGACAACGGCATCGCAACTCGAGATCATGACACATGCATAGGGGTATTTATTTTCTTAGACTTAGGCTAGAATATGATGTTTTAAACTTAACGCTTATTTATTTTATTTCGGGTCATTTGTTGGGTCGTTTTAAAGATGTTTTCGAAACACGTAAGTCCATGACTGTGTTTTAAGTTAAAGGTTATGTTTTATGGAATTTAAATGAATTCTTCCGCATTCAATGTTTATGGTATGTATACAATAGTGACCATAAATTAAGTAGAAAATTTTGGGTTATTACACGTACTATTCATTATAATCAGATCATAGTGTCTTGATAGATTTACTGTAATAACCGGAAAAATAAATAAAGAAATAAAAAAAAACTTTATAAAAAAATAGTTAAAATAATAATAAAGTAATTAATTAATTAATTAAAATTAGAATTAAAAAAAAAAAAAATCATTCCCCATCCCTCTCCACTGACCCTTCGTCCCTTCCCACAATTATCTCTCCTCCTCCACCCATCCCACTTGCAAAAAAAGAAAGAAATAGTAAAACTGATCTAATAAGGAGTACAATGGCTTTCAATAGATGGTAGATTTAGAGATAGAGATTTTTGTCAGTTATTACCATAAAATTCTATCTTAACAATATGTAATAATCAGATCCCATATACAATTATTAGATTTTTGTTAGCATTTTAATTATACGAAATAAGGTTATAAGTTAGATTCATTAAAAGTTTAGGTGGCAAAACTATAAACTAAAAGATCCTAGGTTGTACTTAAAATTGACCAGTAATATCTGTTTATGAAAAACCTATTTACAGAAAAAGATGAGAGAGAGAGGGAGGGAGATTGAGGAAAGATTTGTTAAGCAGTATTTAACATAAAAGGAAATATGCAGTGAGCTCCCTTCAATTTTAAAACCCTATTTACCGAATGAAAAAGATATCTGTTTACACAATTGAAAAACCTATTTACAGAATGAAAAAGATGAGAGAGAGAGAGGGAAGGAGATTGAGGAAAGATTTGTTAAACAGTATTTAACAATAAAAGGAAATATGCAGTGAGCTCCCTTCAATTTTAAAACCTATTTACAGAATGAAAAAGATTAGAGAGAGAGAAAGGAAATATCATACGAGCTCTTTCTAAACAGAAAACATCACAATTTTTATCACAGTCAGCTTCTTTAAATTTTGTCTAACAGAAAAGATCAGAATTTTACTGTGGCAATGTAAATTAGGGAAATAATTTTATAGAGTTCAAACTTGAAACTGATGTCATGAGCTCATATAGGTTGACTCGGATTTCAAAGGACGGAATCGAACTTTCATTAAAGATATATTTGTGACAATGACTTAAGTGAGCCTGGTAAGTGACCTTACTATCGGCATGGTTATATTTGATGTTCACACGTGCCCTGTGGTTCTGCACGTGCCATATATATTGATATGTGTGAATTGTCTGTGGATCGATATGCTTCCTATATGTTATGTTATGTTATTATATGTGGATTGTATGATAATAATTATGGTACGATTTGCTCTAGGAGATGTTTGAGATAGGATACTAGAAGGATGCACAAAACGAAATGTAACGATAGGAGTAAGATACGTTCATGAAACGTTGAGGTTAGGTTACATACCGGAGGGCTATGGATAGGAGAGATTGACGAAAGAATACGGTTAGGTTATGGGTAGAAAGGGATAGGTTTGTGATAGATTGATAGAACGATGGCGTTAGGATATGTTCTGGTAATGATATGACTAAGGTTCGTCACATAATGATATGTCTGTGATAGGTATAAGAACGTTAAGGCTATGGTAAGTTAGAGAACGATATGACTATGAAGTGTTTACGTTATGACATGTTTATGATATGATGCATTGTATGCTAGATTATTGTGCTTAAGTACGTCGTTATGTGAACATGAATGTATGTTATGTATGCTGCTTAGTTGAGGTGATATGTTATGCATGTGACGATGTGTGGCCCTTGAACGATTATGACTTGTTTGTATGAATATTTGAATGTAACTGCATGAATTGTATGACATGAAATATGGTAAATTGCACAAAACATTAATATCATGTGAAATATTAATCTTCTCAATTAAGGGATTTATAAAGAGAGATTAAATATTAAGATCGCATTTGATCATCATGTGAAATATTAATCTTCTCAATTAAGGGATTTATAAAGAGAGATTAAATATTACTTGGTCCAGTCTTATACAAACTCATTGTATAGGATACCCCCACTTACATGTAACGATCCAAAATTTTCTACTTAATTTAAGGTCGCTACTGTATAGGTACCATAAACATTGAATGCGGAAGACTTCACTTAAATTCTATAAAAAATAACTTTTAACTTAAAACACAGCCATGGACTTACGTGTTTCGAAAACATCTTTAAAACGACACAACAAAAGACTCGAAATAAAATAAATAAGCGTTTAAGTTTAAAACATCCTATTCTATCCTAATTCTAAGAATATAAATGCCACTATCCTATGCATGTGCCATGATCTTTAGTTGCGATGTTGTCGTCAGCCGTACAGGAATGCCTTGCCTTAACCTGAAAAATGTAGTAGCACATGGCTTGAGTATTTAAAGAAATACTCAGTAAGTGACCTCACTATTGGGGTTAAATACAACAATCACATGCAATGAAATGATGGGACCTATCTTTCATTTTGTTTCGTTTCGTTTCATTTCATTTTGTTTCGTTTCGTTTTCCCTATGGTGCAATCCTAACAAGTAATCGTGGACGTGTACCATATACTCTACACACAACCCATACGTGCGAGTATGGGCTCACCAGCTAGTTCGCACACTGCTGGGTCATTGTCCCTAGCCGGTGGGCATGCTCTGGGGCCCACCGAGACCCATTAAAACTAAAACCATCACGACAGCGCTATGCAGGCCATAACGATCGTTGTCTTGCCATTTGGATGTACGCGTTCGTACCCTCGTGATGGGATAGGGGTATCCCCCCAAATGCATGATCACACAATATGCATGAGATCCCACTAGTCCTACAGTCATCATTTAATGAACATAACCCCGTGTCACGTTTTCATGCTTACATGTCATTCTCATTCTCATTTCGTTACATATCATACATATTCCTAGCGGGGTTATGTATCATGCAATTTACCGTATTTCATGTCATACAATTCATTCAGTTACATTTCAATACTCATACAACAAGCCATAATCGTACAAGGGTCACACATCGTCACATGCATTCATATCACATCAACTAAGCAGCATAAATAACATACATTCACGTTCACATGATTTCGTACTTAAGCACCATAATCTAGCATACAATGTATCATATCATAACCAAGTCAA
>NW_019268716.1:15565-21490 GCF_002738365.1 Cucurbita moschata
AGAATTTCAAGAATTTTTTTGTGACTTTTCAACCGTAATTGAACTCGGAAGGCATGAGACAAGTCATGTAAGTATCCACTCAATTTCTAGGCAAGTAATATTTGTAGGGATAGCTTGGATATGCATGCATGCTAGTAAAATCAAATCCTATGAGGTTAGATTTAGTATGACCAAAACTTAGAATGATCGGATAAGCATGAGATATGTCACACTTGTTGTAGGTATATCTGAAATAGCCTTTGTATGTTGTAATTAACTGTGTATCTGCACTCCAGGTGCTTGATAAAATTTATCTCCCTATATAGCATGTGTAATTGTATCCATGATATTATACATTAACTATAGGTGGTTAAATATATGATCCGTAGAGTGATAGTAGAAATTAAATAAGACTAGGGTGTTAGTGTCAACTTGGTTAGAACATGACCTAGGATGAAACGCTCTCCGGTACTCTAAGCACATTACAATCGTAAGAGACGATCAAAGGGTGCAACCCCTAATGCTTCCAATCCAACTAGATTCAAGGAGTCAAAACTGAGAAACCTGGAGACATGAGTTCATGTCAAGACAGCCACACCACCCTAGAGACCTAGAAGACCACCATGGCAACCTAGGAAGACAAATGTAGCCTCCGAGACCATTAGCAGTCAGTATAGTGTTTGCAGAGTTTCTACTTCTCTTTTCACTCAAGTACAGTACCGTTGAGCAAGACATGGGGCCAATTAAAAATGTGTAGCCTAATAGTTTAGTTTGATCACCTTGCACGGTGGATCCGTCCTATGGGAAGGCAAGGATCATGAGGGTACTCAATGGAGTTGGCACACACAGGGGTTGCTCCCCCAACCTTCGGTGACTTGTGATCATATGGGAAGAGTTCACCAAGTAACATTCCATGGATGACTACAAGCTAGCACACACCCATGCATCCTCATGACAAAGAGAGAGTTCTATGATATAGCACCTCAATCTTGGACACCAGTTAACTATTACGTAGGCTAAGCTAGCTACCCAAGTCTATGAACAACAAGAGTTATATACCTCGAGCCTATAATAGTTACCATTAGTTGTGATATAACTTCATTTGATATTGTTTCTTTCACAATTTCCTTTGCCTCTGTTTAGTGTGGTTAAGATTATTATTATTTGCTTGACTGTGTTTCTTTTTACCCTTTATGTTTACTGTTTTTCTCATTCTCTTGTAAGGCAAAAGGGAGGTACACAAAAGCTTGGAAGTTCAAAAGGATATTTACTCAGTTATCAAATCCCTATTCCAACCTCCTGGAGCCTATCTATCCACTTTACAATCTTGTCTTTAAACATTCTATTAAAGCACTTATTTCCTTTAAGAGTCAGGGGAGGTGGACGTGTGCGGATCACGATCGGGTCGGGTTGGTAATGAGTCGTAGTAAAGTATGCGTGCGACCTCGAAGCCAGGTCAAGTTGAGTAGGCACGTGGGTTATTGGTCCAGGGTGACGGGTCGGCCAAGTGATATGAATTTGTACCCAATTCAAGCTCTATGCAGAGATCTACTGTCTAGGACGGAGCTATCCTTGGTACATTCTCTAAAAACACATCAGGGAAGTCACGAGATCAGAGAAGTCTTGTAGAGGGTTAGTTGTAAAGTGGAAAAGTAAATAATGTAGCGTTTGAAGCAAAAAGAAAAAATAATTTAATGTCCTATTCTAACCTAATGGCTACCGAAAGACATAAAGGCAGCTACCCTAACACTAGTTCCATGGTCTTCTTACCGNACATATTCTTCTCGTGACAGCCACGTGCGAGTACCATGCATGAGAGGATTCTGCAAGCGCGGGTCGCTGGTCAAGGTTTCTTGTCTAATAGTGGGCTAGTCAGTTCAGTTTTCTTTGGACAAAGGGTTGAATTGGGTTGGTTAGTGGGTGGCAGGTCCGTTTGGGTCAAAATACGTGGGTCGGATCGGTATTGTAGAAGGCGGCGTGTCCAACGAGTGTCTTCCTTCTGATAGCACGCATCATTCCTCTCGCTGATTAACACGTGGCACGCCAAAACTTCATCTCTCCTTCTAACAGTCATAACATAGATCCGACTAGGTTTTTTTCTTTCAGTTTTAAATTTTTGTATTTTTTTTATTTTGAACTCAAATCAACTTGGTTTCTTTAGCAAAGTTGTAGATCGTAGTTTCGACTACATCATGATATTTTTCTTAAATTTAAACACCAAACAAAGACGGAGTTATGCGTGTTCAAAGTAGGTTCATTGCTCCCTCTTACCATTCTTGGACGAACTCTCGGGGTTCTATTTTCTGGTCCAAACTTCTGCCGAGTTCCTTTACAAAATCTGTGGAGAATCCTACCTCAAAGAACATAATGTGTGTGTGTATGTGCGCGCGTGCGTGTGTGCGTGTGTGAAGTCACTGAGCAAAAGGAGTGCGTATAATATCACAGTGTACACGATATCGTAATGGATGACATGTACTTATGATGAAAGTCATACTCCATTCTTTTCTTGATATAGCATTCCTATAAGACATACATACATAATACTTGTCATCATATTTCATGATTAACATACATAACTTTCTTATGTCTCATAGGCATAGAGCGAAGATATGAACAAAGTTTATAATAGCATGATATTGATAACACAACATAGTTCAATAACATACATAATCATATCATAGTATAACTTATAACATATAATAACTTGTATCATGACATAACATATATCGTAGCATAGACATAACATAGCACACGTCAAATAATACCAAAACATGACACATGTAGGGGGTCACAGCACACGAGTCATTCATACAGCAAACAAGTCATCTAACCAAACCAATAGTAAAACTACTTACTTGGTTAGCCTAGACTTGAAGCGTAAAGAGCTTGTGGGTTGTGCGTCTAAGTACTTATGAGTTGTTTTTTTTTCTCTACTCGACGGTTAGAAATTGGTTTTCCTTATTTATTTTTTTCACCCGTCTCATTTTCAAATGGAAATCCACGTGCAGTCTAGTCGCCCTTTGGTTCCAATTACCTCGACCGGGGGAGAAGTCAAATGGGGGAGAAGTTCTATGTTGTTGCAACCGAAAGGAGGCGGCCCGAGAATCAAATGGAAAGTGGGTGGTTGGTTGGGGTTCTAGCGGTTCCAACGACTCCGCCTAAAATTTCCTACATAATTATTTAATTATTATTATTATTATAACCTTAACTCTTATTAAATAATAATAATAAAAAAAAATCAACATAATAAAAAAAATTAGTCCAAGATATTATTGGCCTAACATGATGAAACCAAGTGGAGATACATTTAATTCAACAAACTAAAGAAATGTCAAATAAAAAAAGTTGTTGAATTTTGTAACGACCACATATAAAAAAAAAACACCAGGTCGCCAAAAAATGCGCGAAAATTTTGGCGAGGCGCTGAAATTCTTGCACCCCTGTCAGTCACCGTCACAGAACCCACCTGCAAAGTAGAAAGGAAAAACACAGAGAGAAAACGAGAGAGGGAGAGTGAGTGATTTTCGAGAATACTCCGACAACGACAATCTCATAGATCTAGTGTCGAAACAACCAACTCACACTGAGAAAGGGATCACCGACGACTGCACGTATATAGGAGGTAAGCTCTCACGCCTTCACAATGTGATTCGTCGTCGGAAAAGAGAGTTTGAGTTTCAGATTTTAGAATCTTATAGATATGCACATAATAGGTGCATATAACCAGAAACACTCTGTGGGAAGCAAAGAAGGGTCAGTGACGAACAAGGGTCAGTGACGAACAACCAAAGGGAAAACGGCAAGAAACGAACGTCGGAGAGAGAAAACTAATTGAAAAACTCGATGGAAACTAGTAGAGAAGACGAAGTCCATGGACTTTGGGTCAACCTAAATTTGTTACCCAACTGCAGCCCATTACTAACACTATTCTACCTAGACCCAAACCAATCACTTGCACCACCTCAGCCCCAACCGTGCGCTTGCAGCCCGATTGATACTCGAGTACCCGAGGCGCAACCTGCTACGGCCCACGCATTAGCCCATACCTGCAGCAGCCAGTACTGTGCCGCAATCTACAACCCGCATATGCGTAACGACTCGCGCCTCGACCTGAAGTCACCAACAGCCGTGTCAAACTTTGATTGCACCACGTGGCACACCTGAAGTACGACACTTCCTCAGCTAAGTCGGCTTAAATGGCTCGACTCGACTATACAGCTCAAAATTCGCTCCTTCGACTCAGTAAAGGAAAAAATAGCTAATTTCCATAGTTCCGACCATCTCGAAGTTGAATTTGAGCTTGTTTAAGGAAAATTAGGCTAGTAAGGGTAAATTTCTTGATTTAAATTCGACTGAGTTAAGAATTCTTAGATTACTAACGAAACAAGATGAATATTTAAGTAGAAAACGATGACCGACGATAATTGGAGTAATTTCGAGGAACGGGAGCGAATATACTCCAATAAGGGAAAACGTCAGCTAAGGCCAACCAAGCAAGTGACCCTACCATCATTCGGTTATAATTTTGTGTTGTATGATGGCATGTGTTCGTGGCTCCACACGTGTTATATGCTTGTATATGCAAACTGTTATGAAATGATATGTATATATTATGATATGTGAATGTTATATAATTTTGATGAATTGATATGTTTATGATATGATATGTTGAAGACATGCTCGAGATATGCTATGTGACTGTTATGATATGACATATGTGTATGAATGATATGATATGATGGATATGTAAAACAACGAGTTACATGAAATACAACTGACATACGCATGAAAGATATGATAAACAATATGAAAAATGATATGATATGAAGGAAACGCTAACGGAATTGTATTATATGATAACGAAAATGGAAAAATATTGGAACCTCATGCATTATTGTGTGCTCCTGCATCGAGGCCTTCACGATAGTACGAACGCGTATGCTACAAGACAGGGGAACGATCTTTATGTTTATCATAATGCAGTTGTGACGGTTGTTATTCCTAACGGGTGTCCGCTATCAATAGCTACCAGAGAATGCTCGCCCGACCATAAAGGGGCCCAGGAGGTATGCAAACTGACTGGTGGGTCCATACTTGCACGTGTGGACTATGTGTAGGGAAAGTACACATTCAAATTGCCCATTTAGGTTAGCCGCCATAGGAAAATACACTGTTATGATAGGTCTCATTCATGAAATTATATGTGCTTGCATTTAACTCCGACCGCGGGTCACTTATTGAGTATTTCTTAAAATCTTCTAACCATGTGCTACTCTCATTTTCAGATAAAGATAAAGCTCCTCTCGGTTGACGGTGGCATCGCACCTAGGAGACCATGACCCATGCTTAGGGTAGTTTCATAATTTGAATTATTAAATTATAGGTTAGTATAGGTTAGTTGCATTTTCAAACTACAAGGCATTTTTACTTTATGTTATTTCTTGTTTATTTCAACGCCCATTATTTTATTTAAGGGATTTAGAAATGACAGGTAAGAACAAGGTTATGTTTTTATTATAAAGTTTGAATGAAATATTTTCACATTAAATGATCATGATACGTATATAGTAACGACCTGAGGTTATAAACAAAATTTAGAATCGTTAGAAAATTTCTCTAACGATACCAGAGAAGCTCACAATAAAAATAGGCCACACCGACTTTTATCCTTATCTTCTTTCTAGATCAATTGATAACGTGATTACAACCACCAAACAAAATACCTAAATCTAATATGTAATTGAATTCCCTACCAAAGGTGTTCACGCAAGCTGGTCTAACTGGATTTTGAATTGATTCTATTTATAGCCTCATTAATTGATGTTTAAAATTATGTCAAAAAATAATTATGTAGTGTGCGTAATTTAATTTTAATTGTCAATTAGCATTGATAATAAAAATAATTTAATCATAAATGTAAAAGGACAAGATAATTGATTAAAAAAA
>NW_019268716.1:30939-44690 GCF_002738365.1 Cucurbita moschata
AGTCATTGTCTTAAGGAAATCGCCGAGCTTGGTAATGTAAGCTTGTAACCCATATGGGGGCAACAAAGTTGTTGGAGGTTGGCTCTCAGCCCATTGGTTAGGGTTGTTGGAGTTGTTCTTCGGCCTGTCCATTCCAAGTAGGGAGTTTGGCTATGGGCTTTGGGCGAAGGCCTAGTGTCCATGGCCCTTAGAGTGAAGGAAACCGCGTGAGGCTGGTTTCACAGAGCAGCGTAACCTTCTGCTCTTGTCGGTGGAAGGATAGCGGGTCGATTCTCCTAGGCCCAATATAAACCACTTGGTAGTCCTCAGCCTGACGTCCACTTTTTTCGTTTTTTTTACATATATTTTTTGTCGCTTGGACTATGGACATCGAGCTAGCCACTTGTTTTGAATGAATGTATTTAACTATTTTATCGGTAAATATGATAGATTTCTCCATTACAACAATCCCACATTGATAGATTTAAAATTGGATGTTGTCTTCATAAAGTAGTCATTGTCTTAAGGAAATCGCCGAGCTTGGTAATGTAAGCTTGTAACCCATATGGGGGCAACAAAGTGGTTGGAGGTTGGCTCTCAGCCCATTGGTTAGGGTTGTTGGAGTTGTTCTTCGGCCTGTCCATTCCAAGTAGGGAGTTTGGCTATGGGCTTTGGGCGAAGGCCTAGTGTCCATGGCCCTTAGAGTGAAGGAAACCGCGTGAGGCTGGTTTCACAGAGCAGCGTAACCTTCTGCTCTTGTCGGTGGAAGGATAGCGGGTCGATTCTCCTAGGCCCAATATAAACCTCTTGGTAGTCCTCAGCCTGACATCCACTTTTTTCTTTTTTTTTACATATATTTTTTGTCGCTTGGACTATGGACATCGAGCTAGCCACTTGTTTTGAATGAATGTATTTAACTATTTTATCGGTAAATATGATAGATTTCTCCATTACAACAATCCCACATTGATAGATTTAAAATTGGATGTTGTCTTCATAAAGTAGTCATTGTCTTAAGGAAATCGCCGAGCTTGGTAATGTAAGCTTGTAACCCATATGGGGGCAACAAAGTGGTTGGAGGTTGGCTCTCAGCCCATTGGTTAGGGTTGTTTGAGTTGTTCTTCGGCATGTCCATTCCAAGTAGGGAGTTTGGCTATGGGCTTTGGGCGAAGGCCTAGTGTCCATGGCCCTTAGAGTGAAGGAAACCGCGTGAGGCTGGTTTAACAGAGCAGCGTAACCTTCTGCTCTTGTCGGTGGAAGGATAGCGGGTCGATTCTCCTAGGCTCAATATAAACCTCTTGGTAGTCCTCAGCCTGACATCCACTTTTTTCTTTTTTTTTACATATATTTTTTGTCGCTTGGACTATGGACATCGAGCTAGCCACTTGTTTTGAATGAATGTATTTAACTATTTTATCGGTAAATATGATAGATTTCTCCATTACAACAATCCCACATTGATAGATTTAAAATTGGATGTTGTCTTCATAAAGTAGTCATTGTCTTAAGGAAATCGCCGAGCTTGGTAATGTAAGCTTGTAACCCATATGGGGGCAACAAAGTGGTTGGAGGTTGGCTCTCAGCCCATTGGTTAGGGTTGTTGGAGTTGTTCTTCGGCCTGTCCATTCCAAGTAGGGAGTTTGGCTATGGGCTTTGGGCGAAGGCCTAGTGTCCATGGCCCTTAGAGTGAAGGAAACCGCGTGAGGCTGGTTTCACAGAGCAGCGTAACCTTCTGCTCTTGTCGGTGGAAGGATAGCGGGTCGATTCTCCTAGGCCCAATATAAACCTCTTGGTAGTCCTCAGCCTGACATCCACTTTTTTCTTTTTTTTTACATATATTTTTTGTCGCTTGGACTATGGACATCGAGCTAGCCACTTGTTTTGAATGAATGTATTTAACTATTTTATCGGTAAATATGATAGATTTCTCCATTACAACAATCCCACATTGATAGATTTAAAATTGGATGTTGTCTTCATAAAGTAGTCATTGTCTTAAGGAAATCGCCGAGCTTGGTAATGTAAGCTTGTAACCCATATGGGGGCAACAAAGTGGTTGGAGGTTGGCTCTCAGCCCATTGGTTAGGGTTGTTGGAGTTGTTCTTCGGCCTGTCCATTCCAAGTAGGGAGTTTGGCTATGGGCTTTGGGCGAAGGCCTAGTGTCCATGGCCCTTAGAGTGAAGGAAACCGCGTGAGGCTGGTTTCACAGAGCAGCGTAACCTTCTGCTCTTGTCGGTGGAAGGATAGCGGGTCGATTCTCCTAGGCCCAATATAAACCTCTTGGTAGTCCTCAGCCTGACATCCACTTTTTTCTTTTTTTTTACATATATTTTTTGTCGCTTGGACTATGGACATCGAGCTAGCCACTTGTTTTGAATGAATGTATTTAACTATTTTATCGGTAAATATGATAGATTTCTCCATTACAACAATCCCACATTGATAGATTTAAAATTGGATGTTGTCTTCATAAAGTAGTCATTGTCTTAAGGAAATCGCCGAGCTTGGTAATGTAAGCTTGTAACCCATATGGGGGCAACAAAGTGGTTGGAGGTTGGCTCTCAGCCCATTGGTTAGGGTTGTTGGAGTTGTTCTTCGGCCTGTCCATTCCAAGTAGGGAGTTTGGCTATGGGCTTTGGGCGAAGGCCTAGTGTCCATGGCCCTTAGAGTGAAGGAAACCGCGTGAGGCTGGTTTCACAGAGCAGCGTAACCTTCTGCTCTTGTCGGTGGAAGGATAGCGGGTCGATTCTCCTAGGCCCAATATAAACCTCTTGGTAGTCCTCAGCCTGACATCCACTTTTTTCTTTTTTTTTACATATATTTTTTGTCGCTTGGACTATGGACATCGAGCTAGCCACTTGTTTTGAATGAATGTATTTAACTATTTTATCGGTAAATATGATAGATTTCTCCATTACAACAATCCCACATTGATAGATTTAAAATTGAATGTTGTCTTCATAAAGTAGTCATTGTCTTAAGGAAATCGCCGAGCTTGGTAATGTAAGCTTGTAACCCATATGGGGGCAACAAAGTGGTTGGAGGTTGGCCCACAGCCCATTGGTTAGGGTTGTTGGAGTTGTTCTTCGGCCTGTCCATTCCAAGTAGGGAGTTTGGCTATGGGCTTTGGGCGAAGGCCTAGTGTCCATGGCCCTTAGAGTGAAGGAAACCGCGTGAGGCTGGTTTCACAGAGCAGCGTAACCTTCTGCTCTTGTCGGTGGAAGGATAGCGGGTCGATTCTCCTAGGCCCAATATAAACCTCTTGGTAGTCCTCAGCCTGACATCCACTTTTTTCTTTTTTTTTACATATATTTTTTGTCGCTTGGACTATGGACATCGAGCTAGCCACTTGTTTTGAATGAATGTATTTAACTATTTTATCGGTAAATATGATAGATTTCTCCATTACAACAATCCCACATTGATAGATTTAAAATTGAATGTAGTCTTCATAAAGTAGTCATTGTCTTAAGGAAATTGTCGGGCTTGGTAATGTGAGCTTGTAACCCATATGGGGGCAACAAAGTGGTTGGAGGTTGGCTCAGCCCATTGGTTAGGGTTGTTGGAGTTGTTCTTCGGCCAGTCCATTCCATGTAGGTTTTTTGGCTATGGGTTTGGGCAAAGGCTTAGTGTCCATGGCCTTTAAAGTGAAGGAAACCGCGTGAGGCTGGTTTCACAGAGCAGCGTAACCTTCTGCTCTTGTCGGTGGAATGATAGCGTGTCGATTCTCCTTGGCCCAATATAAATGATAGCGGGTCGATTCTCCTTGGCCCAATATAAACCTCTTGGTAGTCGTCAGCCTGACATCCACTTTTTTTTTCTTTTTACATATATTTTTGGTCGCTTGGACTATGGACATCGAGCTAAACATTTGTTATGAATGAATGTATTTATCTATTTTATCTGTAAATATGATAGATTTCTCCATGACCACAATCCCACATTAATAGATTTAAAATTGGATGTAGTCTTCATAAAGTAGTCATTGTCTTAAGGAAATCGCCGAGCTTGGTAATGTGAGCTTGTAACCCATATGGGGGCAACAAAGTGGTTGGAGGTTGGCTCAGCCCATTGGTTAGGGTTGTTGGAGTTGTTCTTTGGCCTGTTCATTCCAAGTAGGGAGTTTGGCTAGCCTGACATCCATTTTTTTTTTTTTTACATATATTTTTGGTGGCTTGGACAATGGAAATCGAACTTGCCATTTGTTTTGAATAAATGCATTTATCTATTTTACCTCTAAATATGATACATTTTTGTGCGACAACAATCCCACATTTATAGATTTAAAATTGGATGTAGTCTTCATAAAGTAGTCATTGTCTTAAGGAAATCGCCGAGCTTTTTTATGTGAGCTTGTAACCCATATGGGGGCAACAAAGTGGTGGGAGGTTGGCTCAGCCCATTGGTTTGTGTTGGTGAGGCTATTCTTTGGCCTACTGTCCATTCCAAGTAGGGAGTTGGGCTTACTGGCTTTGGGCAAAGGCTTAGTGTCCATGGCCCTTAGAGTTTGAAGGAAACTGCGTGAGGCTGGTTTCACAGGCTGAAGGATAGTGGGTCAATTCTCCGTGACATCCACTTTTTTTTTTACATATATTTTTTGTGGCTTGAACTTTGGACATTGAGCTAGCCATTTGTTCAGAAGAAATGCATTTATCTATTTTACATGTAAATATGAGAGATTTCTCCGCTACAACAATCCCACATTGATAGATTTAAAATTGGTTGTAGTTTTTATAAAGTAGTCATTGTCTTAATTAAATTGCCGAGCTTGGTAATATGAGCTTATAACCTATATCTAGACAACAATGTAGTTGGTGGTTGGTTCATCCCATTGGTTAGGGTTGTTGGAGTAGTTTTCGGCCTGTCCATTCCAAGTAGGGAGTTGGGCTATGGATTTTGGGCGAAGGCCTAGTGTCCGTGTCCATGGCCCTTAGAGTTGAAGGAAACCTTGTGTCGTCGATAACAGATCAAGAACAGAAGGTTCATCTTCTGAAGGTCCTCAATCTTGGGGGAAATAGTTCATCTTCTGAAGGTCCTCAATCTTGGGGGAAATAAGTTGTTTGTCAAGTTCTCCAAGTGTGAATTTTGGCTGTGTTATGACCCATTCTTAGGACACGTGGTGTGGAAGGATGAGGTTTGAGTAGACCTCACAATAGAGGTTATTGTCGGCTCTAGTGCCCACGGTCCAGGAGAGCTCAGGAGTATATGTGATTTATAGTGATGCTTTTAATAAAGGGTTAGGATGTGTATTGATGCCACATAGAAAGAATTGTCTATACCTCGTGTCAGTTGGTTGCAATGGTGTTGGCCACATAGAAAGAATTGTCTATACCTCGTGTCAGTTGGTTGCAATGGTGTTGGCATGTTTCCGGTGAAGATCATGATACAAGGAAGTGAAGATCATGCAGAGAGACTTTCTTGGAAGGGAAAAGAGAATGTGGGTGGCCGGAGTCCCATTTTTCATCAAGAAGTCGGAAAACCCGCAAGGTAAGGATCTTGAACGTTTTCTCAAATCTACAGTTTTTCTTTGTGAATCAAGATCTGAAATCTTGATATATTCATCTAGGAATAACTCTACGCGTGATCTGTGAAGAAGTTTAGCCGAGACCTCAACCCGAAGGCGGAGATCCGAGAGTCGTCCGAGAATGGTGAGCGAAATTCCGACCTTCTTAACTCATCCGGTAGTTAAGCAAAAATTACAAAAAAAAATACGAGGACGTAGCCCGTAACACGATCTAAAACTTTGCCGAAGAAATCATGTCGATCCGATCTACTGATCGAAAGATATGAAAATCGGAATAGAGGATTGTGTTTCGGTTTTCAGAAGGTAGAGAAGAAAGAAGAAGAAGAAGAAGAAAAAAAAATAAAAAATAAAAAAAATAAAGGAGTCGGCCGGTGAGCGGCGGACGGCAGCGACAGGCACCGGACACGCGTCGACCATCGGCTGGAGCAACGCAGCTCCAGCGAGGCGTCGACACGTGTAGCCTGCAAGCCGGGCCGAACCGCGACGTGAGCCGAGCCGATCGGACCGGCCGACCCCCGACTACGCGGAGGCGGGCGCGCATGGCAGGCGCGCGTGCAGCACGCGACTGGCGCCTTCCCGCGCGCGTGACCACGCACTCCCAGCGCGCTGCTGGCGCGTGAGCGCGCGTGGGACGACCATGTTGGCCCGATTGCTTTCTGTTTGCCCAATTTTTGTCCCGGTTCAAGTTCTAATACTGTTCTTACGTGAATAGGGACCTAATTTAAAGAAATCAGTACTTTTGAACACCTCACGGGCAAAGAAACGCTAGCAAAAAGGGCACGCGTTAACCAGGTAAGTCACCACCCGGTATTTAGGAAGAAATACTTGTAGGGTTCGCTTGGATTGTATGTATGCATGTTAGTGATTTTGCCTTAAATTAGCTCTCCATGAATGAGATTAATTAGATGGATTGTTATGATGTGTTGGGTGAATTATCTGAGTGTTGCTTGTATGCCTTAAGCTTCCGTTGTACGTATGCATGCGTTTAATTTATGTTGGAATTGTGTATTCCGTGTGCCGGGTGCTCGATGGATGAATTCGCCCCATTGAGCGCGAACTTTGTGTTTTGGGTGCTGGATGGAGGTCATCGCCCCGTTGAGCCGACGTGCCTAGTTTGCATGAATATTGGGATGTTAGAAGACGGTTGCATGCACACCCCGTTATTTTCTAGTGCACATTTCTATGACAAGCTTAGAGAATTATTGTTAGGAGCAATATGTCGCTCCAGCCACACTTAATTTTCCCCTAGGAACTTAGCGGTTCACCATGGCAAGAAAGTACCTAGGAGTGTTCATAGATTGCTAGCATGAGAACGGTATCTATAGCTTCGTGGGAGGACCAAGGGTCCCTGATCAGTCCTTACTGCTCTTAGCCATTTCGCATGGGAAATGTGTCCCCACGTCGTACAACCCATTAGCTGCATGGGAACGGGTTAGGTCTCGCCCCCCATAGGAGGACTATATGGGCGTAGGGGTATTCAGCACACCCCTAGGCTAGATACCATATAGTTCTAGATAGCCATGTAGAGGTAGTGTCTTATAGAGAGATACCGACCATATCAGCTTGGCATAAGGAACCTCTAGGTGACTAATGAAAGAACGATGAACCGGTGAAACCCAAGGGGCAAGCCCCAAGTGATTAAGGTTAGAACCCGATGTCCTAGAACCGAATTAGGAAACCGTGGGAGTTCTGTTAAATTAAGATGCGAAGAAAGCCTACAAGTAGGTGGCTTACTGAGTATAATTTTTATACTCATCTCATTCTCCTTTATTTTTCTCAGGTGTTCGCTGGCTGCTGGTCGAGGTAGAGGAGCGTTTAAGAGCTGTACAGTCACAGAGGGGGTCGTTCCGAAGCGTCAGTCCCTTTTCGGTCTTTTAGAGTCTTTTGTATTTCATTTTATATTTGCAATTTCTTTTGTAATAATTAACAAACAAAATTTCTCTCTTTTGTTTTAATTCAAAGTATTTTTATCTTTTTACTTTGCTTTTCATTCTTTTACCTTCCTTTTGTTTGTTTTCGATTTCGTCTTTTTAGTCACGATTCGGTTTTCGAAGCCTCGAAAATCGGATCGTGACAGATTGGTATCAGAGCAGTAAGGTTTTAGATTCTGTGGACTTTTTCTAGGATAGAGAGTCGTACACCTCTGTGACTCAGCTTGACGACACGCCTCGCCGCCACTAGGTATGCATTCTAACCCTGTTTAGTAGGATATGAGTGGTTGCAAGGCTATAAAAATTTGATGTTTGTCTTGGGAAAGTGGTAACTATGATTATGCTTTTGAGTGTTTATAGTGAATGTTCACTCTATTACTGTCGATGTTAGATTTGAGTTATTGTTAGGAGGCCGAGAGGGTTCACCTTATAACTTACTGGCCCTAGGAAGACAAAGGGGTGACTTCGCAAAGTGCGTGACGTCCAACCCATAGAAATGTATATCAGACCTTCTAAGGTCTAGTAAGAGATGGATACCTATGGCTCAGCCTCCCATGACCATAATTCTAGATGTCAAGCATGCCTCCTTTGTGACCACATTGTAGACCTAGACAATGTAGAACATGCCTTAGGGCAAACCACATAGTAGACCCAGACAAAGTTCTTATAGACAAGGGCAACCACTATAGGAGTTATGCACCCCTCAAGCAAACGAATTTCATAAGTGAGTTTGGTTAAGTTGGATGTCGAGAAATAAGATTCACCAACATTGAGAGTGAAGCTATAGAGGACATGGCTTCAAGGTCAGTTGGAATCTTCACGAGCTAAGTTTCAGTTATGGACTTCCAAAAGCATGATGTGCACTTAATGCCACTAAAGGGATATGGGGTGCAGGATATACCCATTGATGGATCACCCACTGGAGAATAAGTCGCTTTGGACCTTGGTGGAGAGGACAATGTCTAAATGCAGCACGTGGTTATTAGGACCACCAAAAAAAAAACGAGTTTTAATCTATCCTTTGGTTAGGATAGGCGTGCTCACAAAGCAAAGGACGTGGAACCGTCAAGGTAGTCCGGTGAACCTCGGGGTCGAGAACAGCAGGAAAAGAGGTCAAGCTATGGTCACGCTATCTCCGTTTGGAGAGAGAAAACTTAGATGTGTGTTAGTAAGAACCTACCCTCGTATAGGTCACCCGGATTACAAAGAGCAGAATTCTAGCTACACACATGAGTGTGACGCCATACTCGTGAAGCATGCTTAGATAGAGGTAGAACTCTTAGACAACAGGATGCCAAAGACCACCAGACGGTAGTGAGATGGTGACTTGTAACCAGGTAGGACTAGCAGAGACATGATACGTCTTAGAGAAGATACTGACATAGCATCCTCAAAGTTTGAGGGAGACTAGCTACCAAACAAGAGTCTTCAGAGAGTTCCCTAGAATACGGTACAAGAACTTGAAAGGTTCACGTGCTTGAAAAAAAAAAAAACCCAGTGATGAGAAATCATTACGAGAGGAGATGTGACTAGCTCAATCATAAAGATACTGCATGAATTAGCCTAGGTGAACGCAAAGGACTCATGCAAGGATTCCTTACTTCCAAAAGAGCCCGTACATGGCCCAAATGAGTATTACTACTCAAGCGAATCATGTGACGGGGCGTCTCGTATGAGAAAAGACCTGTGTTAACCAAATGAGATGCAGTTACGAGGCCATTTTTGGTGAAGCAGTAAGGATCGTAAGGGTCTCAACAAGGTAAGGATACCTCCTATGAGGATCAAAGAGAGGGACATGTTGAGGACTGCCTTCCAGAGTCATGAGGAAGGTGAGTTTACTGACGAGCCCTTCCAGAGTCATGAGAAAGTGTAAGTTTACAAAAATAGAAGGTGCATGAGATTCTCTTGCTATCATCATTATAGTCGTCTTTGACGATATGACAATTAACACTTGAGGAAGGTTTTGGTGGTGTTATGAACATATCGATCATGCACTAAGATCTCCAAAGTGCCGGTGTTGGTTGTCTGAGATGACATCCGAAGTTATGGGGTGTCAAGCGGAGAGAGTTCATCGTAGACATCGCTAAGATTGAAGTAGCTATGAGGTGGCCAAAGCTGACCACAGTCACTAAGGTACGAAGTTTCTAGAAATCTTTCGAAAGACTCGTACGTGATATTTCTAGGATCTCTGTAGCACCTACACGAATACCAGCAGGCGACCAGAGTTTTCAGGCACTTAAGCAAAGGTTGGTGACTGCATCAGTTCAAGTTGGCCTAGACAATCTTGTAACGTATAGAGACGCCTCATGTAAGGACTTAGGGTGCGTGCTTATGCAGAATGGTAAGGCATTAGCTTACGCTTCAAGAAAGCAGAAAGAGCACGAACAAAATTACCCTACTCATGACCTTTAACTAGGAGCAGTCGTGCTTGCCATGGAGACATGGCAACATTACGAGCATGGAGAAAAGTGCAAGCATACACTGACTAAAGAGCCTCGAGTACTTGGTCGTACAGATGGAATGACACAGATCGATCATACGTCTGCAATGATCACCAAGCAAGGGAAGTTACAGGATGGAAGGAAGAATGCTAGAAACTCGGGTTGCAGTTAATGGTGATATCGCTAAGATAGCATAGATGACCATGCAACCCACTTTATGAAAACATGTCTTTGATGTCCAGAGATCTGATGAACACCTTAACAAAGTGTGGAGTCAGACTAGGGTGGAAAAGCCAACTAGGTGTTCTATCCCCTCAGACGGGGTCCTACACTGGCAAGACTGCCTAGGTGTTCCCTGAGACGAGGAAATCCTAAAAGACGTTTTAGCTGAAGCCACTATACATCTGATACGTTCCACCTAGGATGTACGAAGTTATCTGAAGAGATACTATGGGTGGCTTGGGAATGAAGAGAGACATGGCGGGTTTCGTAAGACGATGCTGCTAGCAGGTTGAGGCATCGAAATAGCGCCCAACAAGATTGCTACAATCCTTCAATGGGAAGTAGTGAGTGTGGGTTTTGTCTCGGGTTTGGCCAAAGACTAAACAGACTCGTAACGTGATTTGGATACTTGGGGTAGACCAACCAAGACAACTCACCTCATCCCAGGTGAGACCACTTATCGAGTAGATCGATGAGATAAGTTATATGTCAAAGAGATGGTACGCCTATACGGGTACCAGACCCTATCGGGTCAGACCAAGACGCGAAGTGTTGGTATGAAAGAGCGACCACTTAGTAAAAGTCTCGTGGGAGTAACCACCTTAATGAAGAGGCAACTCGAGAACGGAAAGAAGACGGGAAGGGGCCTATCCCAAACTCTTCCAAGAGACGCCAACTTTCGGGGACGAACATCTGCCTTTAATGGAGTTTGCCTACAACAATAGTGATCAAGCGACCATTCAGATGGCCCCCTTAGAGGCACTGTATGGGCGTAGGTGTCGAACACCAGTGTTTTGGGAAGAGGTAGGCACGCAGCAACTACTGGGACCAGAGTTGGTCAGGGTCACCAACGCAGCGGTGCAGAAAATCAAGTAGAGGATACTCACCGCACAGAGTCGACAGAAAAGCTATGCAGATGTGGGTAGAAGGGACCTCGAATTTGAGGTGGGTGACCACGTGTTCCTGAAGGTGGCCCCTATGAGGGGGGTGTTGAGGTTCGGAAAGAAAGGGAAATTGAGCCCAAGGTTCATAGGCCCCTTCGAGATTCTAGACTGAGTTGGGGCTGTGGCTTACAGAATTGCCCTACCACCGAACCTTGCCACCGTGCACAATGTGTTCCACGTATCCATGCTGCGAAAGTATACTCTCGATCCTACTCATGTAATCGAGCATGGGAGGCTTCCTCTTCAAGAAGATATGTCTTACGAGGGGAAGCCTAGCAGAATTTTGGTTCGAGACACTAGGCGGTTGCGTAACAAAGATATTCCCTTGGTAAAGGTCTCATGGGGTAACCGCCGTGAGGAAGAGGCAACCTGGGAACGAGAAGAGGACATGAGGAAAGCTTATCCCGAACCCTTCCAAGAGATAGCTACTTTCGGGGACGAAAGTTCCTAAGGAGGGGAGAATTTGTAATACCCGAAGAAAGAAAAATAGAAATAGAAATAGAAAAAGAAGAAAAAAAAAAGGAAAAGTCGAGAGGGGCAAATAGGTAAATTTGCCCCTCCAACCACCTAAGGGGTCCAAACGAAACCCCATCCATAGTCCTGCAAAAGAGAGATAGTGAGAGAAAGGGGTAGAGAGAACTTAGAGAGAGGAGAAAGGATGAACCGCCGAAAGACTCACCGAAAACTACCGTTGGAGTCTATTCCGGTGAAGATCATGATGCAAGGAAGTGAAGATCATGCAGAGAGACTTTCTTAGAAGGGAAAAGAGAATGTGGGTGGCCGGAGTCCCATTTTTCATCAAGAAGTCGGAAAACCCGCAAGGTAAGGATCTTGAACGTTTTCTCAAATCTACAGTTTTTCTTTGTGAATCAAGATCTGAAATCTTGATATATTCATCTAGGAACAACTCTACGCGTGATCTGTGAAGAAGTTTGGCCGAGACCTCAACCCGAAGGCGGAGATCCGAGAGTCGTCCGAGAATGGTGAGCGAAATTCCGACCTTCTTAACTCATCCGGTAGTTAAGCAAAAATTACAAAAAAAATACGAGGACGTAGCTCGTAACACGATCTAAAACTTTGCTGAAGAAATCATGTCGATCCGATCTACGGATCGAAAGATATGAAAATCAGAATAGAGAATTGTGTTTCGGTTTTCAGAAGACAGAGAAGAAAGAAGAAGAAGAAGAAGAAAAAAAATAAAAAATAAAAAAAATAAAGGAGTCGGCCGGCGGCGACAGGCGCCGGACACGCGTCGACCATCGGCTGGAGCAACACAGCTCCAGCGAGGCGTCGACACGTGTCGCCTGCAAGTCGGGCCGAACCGCGACGCGAGCCAAGCCGACCGGACCGGCCGACCCGCGACTACGCGGAGGCGGGCACGCGACTGGCGCCTTCCCGCGTGCGTGACCACGCACTCCCAGCGCGCGTGGGACGGCCATTTTGGCCCGGTTGCGTTCTGTTCGCCCGATTTTTGTCTCGGTTCTAGTTCTAATACTGTTCTTACGTGAATAGGGACCTAATATAAAGAAATCAGTACTTTTGGACACCTCACGGGCAAAGAAACGCTAGCAAAAAGGGCACGCGTTAACCAGGTAAGTCACCACCCGGTATTTAGGAAGAAATACTTGTAGGGTTCGCTTGGATTGTATGTATGCATGTTAGTAATTTTGTCTTAAATTAGCTCTCCATGAATGAGATTAATCAGATGGATTGTTATGATGTGTTGGGTGAATTATCTGAGTGTTGCTTGTATGCCTTAAGCTTCCGTTGTACGTATGCATGCGTTTAATTTATGTTGGAATTGTGTATTCCGTGTTCCGGGTGCTTGATGGATGAATTCGCCCCATTGAGCGCGAACTTCGTGTTTTGGGTGCTGGATGGAGGCCATCGCCTCGTTGAGCCGGCGTGCCTAGTTTGCATGAATATTAGGATGTTAGAAGACGGTTGCATGCACACCCCGTTATTTTCTAGTGCCCATTTCTATGACAAGCTTAGAGAATTATTGTTAGGAGCGATATGTCGCTCCAGCCAGACTTAATTTTCCCCTAGGAACTTAGCGGTTCACCATGGCAAGAAAGTACCTAGGAGTGTTCATATATTGCTAGTGTGAGAACGGTATCTATAGCTTCGTGGGAGGACCAAGTGTCCCTGATCAGTCCTTACTGCTCTTAGCCATTTCGCATGGGAAATGTGTCCCCACGTCGTACAGCCCATTAGCTGCATGGGAACGGGTTGGGTCGCGCCCCCCATAGGAGGACTATATGGGCGTAGGGGTATTCAGCACACCCCTAGGCTAGATACCATGTAGTCCTAGATAGCCATGTAGAGGTAGCGCCTTATAGAGAGATACCGACCATATCAGCTTGGCATAAGGAACCTCTAGGTGACTAATGAAAGGACGATGAACCGGTGAAACCCAAGGGTCAAGCCCCAAGAGACTAAGGTTAGAACCCGATGTCCTAGAACCGAATTAGAAAACCGTGGGAGTTCTGTTAAATTAAGATGCTAAGAAAGCCTAGAAGTAGGTGGCTTACTGAGTATAATTTTCATACTCATCTCGTTCTCCTTTATTTTTCTCAGGTCTTCCCTGGCTGCTGGTCGAGGTAGAGGAGCGTTTGAGAGCTGTACAGTCACAGAGGGGGTCGATCCGGAGCGTCAGTCCCTTTTCGGTCTTTTAGAGTCTTTTGTATTTCATTTTATATTTGCAATT